>NC_134403.1:235484246-235486746 GCF_038048845.1 Mixophyes fleayi
TAGTAGGCAAGCAATACCTACAGCCACACCACCCTGAACAACCCAATCTCGTCTGATTTTGAAAGCTAAGCAGGGCGGGCCTAGCTAGTTAGTACTTGCATGGGAGACCACCTGGGAATACAAGGTGCTGTAGGCTTTTTTTTTCTCTGTTGTTCTTGCTTCCTTCAATGCTGGTGTTGAGATGTATAAGAGATGTAGGTCAGTAAGCAAGCAATACCTACAGCCACACCACCCTGAAAAAGCCCAATCTCGTCTGATCTTGGAAGGTAAACAGGGTCGGGCCTGGTTAGTACTTGGATGGGAGACCACCTGGGAATACAATGTGCTGTAGGTTTTTTTTTTTCATTTTTTTTTCTCTCTTGTTCCTGCTTCCTTCAATGCTGTTGTTGAGATGTAGGTCAGTAGGCAAGCAATATGTACAGTCACACCACCCTGTACAAGCCCAATCTCGTCTGATTTTGGAAGCTTAGCAGGGCCGGGCCTGGTTAGTACTTGGATGGGAGACCACCTGGGAATACCAGTTGCTGTAGGTTGTTTTTTTTTTTCATTTTTTTTTTCTCTCTTGTTCCTGCTTCCTTCAATGCTGTTGTTGAGATGTAGGTCAGTAGGCAAGCAATTAGTACAGTCACACCACCCTGAACAAGCCCAATCTCGTCTGATTTTGGGAAGCTAAGCAGGGCCGGGCCTGGTTAGTACTTGGATGGGAAACCACCTGGGAATACCAGATGCTGTAGGTTTTTTTTTTTCGTTTTTTTTTCTCTCTTGTTCCTGCTTCCTTCAATGCTGGTGTTGAGATGTATAAGAGATGTAGGGCAGTAAGCAAGTAATACGTACAGCCACACCACCCTGAACAAGCCCAATCTCGTCTGATCTTGGAAGCTAAAAAGGGGCGGGCCTGGTTAGTACTTGGATGGGAGAACACATGGGAATACCAGGTGCTGTAGGTTTTTTTTTTTCCGTTTTTTTTCTCTCTTGTTCCTGCTTCCTTCAATGCTGTTGTTGAGATGTAGGTCAGTAGGCAAGCAATATGTACAGTCACATCACCCTGAGCAAGCCAAATCTCGTCTGATTTTGGAAGCTAAGCAGGGCCGGGCCTGGTTAGTACTTGGATGGAAAACCACCTGGGAATACCAGGTGTTGTAGGTTGTTTTTTTTTTCGTTTTTTTTTCTCTCTTGTTCCTGCTTCCTTCAATGCTGGTGTTGAGATGTATAAGAGATGTAGGGCAGTAAGCAAGCAATACCTACAGCCACACTACCCTGAACAAGCCCAATCTCGTCTGACCTTGGAAGCTAAACAGGGCCAGGCCTGGTTAGTACTTGGATGAGAGACCACCTGGGAATATAAGGTGCTGTAGGTTTTTTTATTCTCTGTTGTTCCTGCTTCCTTCAATGCTGGTGTTGAGATGTATAAGAGATGTAGGTCAGTAAGCAAGCAATACCTACAGCCACACCACCCTGAAAAAGCCCAATCTCGTCTGATCTTGGAAGGTAAACAGGGCCGGGCCTGGTTAGTACTTGGATGGGAGACCACCTGGGAATACAATGTGCTGTAGGTTTTTTTTTTCTCTCTTGTTCCTGCTTCCTTCAATGCTGGTGTTGAGATGTATGAGAGATGTAGGTCAGTAAGCAAGTAATACGTACAGCCACACCACTCTGAACAAGCCTGATCTTGGAAGCTAAGCAGGGTCGGTGCTGGTTAGTACTTGGATGGGAGACCACCTGGGAACACCAGGTGATGTATGTTTTTTTTTTTCGTTTTTTTTTCTCGCTTGTTCCTGCTTCCTTCAATGCTGCTGTTAAGATGTATAAGAGATGTAGGTCAGTAGGCAAGCAATACCTACAGCCACACCACCCTGAACAAGCCCAATCTCGTCTGATCTTAGAAGCTAAGGAGGGCCGGGCCTGGTTAGTACTTGGATGGGAGACCACATGGGAATAGCAGGTGCTGTAGGTTGTTTTTTTTTTCATTTTATTTTCTCTCTTGTTCCTTCTTCCTTCAAAGCTGGTATTGATATGTATAAGAGATGTAGGTCAGTAGACAAGCAATACCTACAGTAAACCAACCTGAACATGCCTAATCTCATCTGATCTTGGAAACTAAGCAGGCCAGGCCTGGTTAGTACTTGGATGGGAGACCACCTGGGAATACCAGGTGCTGTAGGTTTTTTTTTGTTTGTTTTTCTGTCTTGTTCCTGCTTCCTTCAATGCTGGTATTGAGATGTATAAGAGATGTAGGTCAGTAGGCAAACAATACCTACAGTCAACCACCCTGAACATGCCCAATCCCATCTGATCTTGGAAGCTAAGCAGGGCCATGCCTGATTAGTATTTGGATGGGAGACCACCTGGGAATACCAGGTGCTGTAGGTTTTTTTATTCTCTGTTGTTCCTGCTTCCTTCAATGCTGTTGTTGAGATGTAGGTCAGTAGGCAAGCAACATGTACAGACACACCACCCTGAGCAAGCCCTATCTCGTCTGATTTTGGAAGCTAAGTAGGGC
>NC_134403.1:235491746-235494246 GCF_038048845.1 Mixophyes fleayi
ATCAGGGCCGGGCCTGGTTAGTACTTGGATGGGAGACCACCTGGGAATACAAGGTGCTGTAGGTTTTTTTTTTTTGGTTTTTTTCTCTCTTGTTCCTGCTTTCTTCAATGCTGGTGTTGAGATGTATAAGAGATGTAGGTCAGTAGGCAAGCAATACCTACAGTCACACCACCCTGAACAAGCCCAATCTCGTCTGATCTTGGAAGCTAAGCAGGGCCGGGCCTGGTTAGTACTTGTATGGGAGACCACCTGGGAATACCAGGTGCTGTAGGATTTGGTTTTTTTTTTTTGTTTTTTTTTCTCTCTTGTTCCTGCTTCCTTCAATGCTGGTGTTGAGATGTATAAGAGATGTAGGTCAGGCGGCAAGCAATACCTAAAGCCAAACCAACCAAAACAACCCCAATCTCATCTGATCTTGGAAGCTAAGCAGTGCTGGGCTTGGTTAGTACTTGGATGGGAGACCACCTGGGAATACAAAGTGCTGTAGGTTTTTTTTTTCATTTTATTTTCTCTCTTGTTCCTGCTTCCTTCAATGCTGGTGTTGAGATGTATAAAAGATGTAGGTCAGTAAGCAAGCAATACCTAAAGCCAAACCAACCAAAACAAGCCCAATCTCGTCTGATCTTGGAAGCTATGCAGGGCCATGCCTGGTTAGTACTTGGATGGGAGACCACCTGGGAATTCAAGGTGCTGTAGGTTTTTTTTTCTCTGTTGTTCCTGCTTCCTTCAATGCTGGTGTTGAGATGTATAAGAGATGTAGGTCAGTAAGCAAGCAATACCTACAGCCACACCACCCTAAAAAAGCCCAATCTCGTCTGATCTTGGAAGCTAAGCAGGGCCGGGCAAGGCCTGGTTAGTACTTGGATGGGAGGCCACCTGGGAATACAAGGTGCTGTAGGTTTTTTTTTTTTCATTTTATTTTCTCTCTTGTTCCTGCTTCCTTCAATGCTGGTGTTGAGATGTATAAGAGATGTAGGTCAGTAAACAAGCAATACCTACAGTAAACCACCCTGAACATGCCCAATCTCATCTGATCTTGGAAGCTAAGCAGGGCCGTGCCTGGTTAGTACTTGGATGGGAGACCACCTGGGAATACCATATGCCGTAGGTTTTTGTTTTTTTCGGTTTTTTTTCTCTCTTGTTCCTACTTTCTTCAATGCTAGTGTTGAGATGTAGGTTAGTAGGCAAGCAATACCTACAGCCGCACCACCCTGAACAAACCCAATCACATCTGATCTTGGAAGCTAAGCAGGCTGGGCCTGGTTAGTACTTGGATGGGAGACCACCTAGGAATACCGGGTGCTGTAGGTTTGTTTTTTTCATTTTTTTTTCTCTCTTGTTCCTGCTTCCTTCAATGCTGGTGTTGAGATGTATAAGAGATGTAGGTCAGTAGGCAAGCAATACCTACAGTCAACCACCCTGAACATGCCCAATCTCATCTGATCTTGGAAGATAAGAAGGGCCGTGCCTGGTTAGTACTTGGATGGGAGACCACCTGGGAATACCATATGCCGTAGGTTTTTGTTTTTTTCGGTTTTTTTTCTCTCTTGTTCCTACTTTCTTCAATGCTAGTGTTGAGATGTAGGTTAGTAGGCAAGCAATACCTACAGCCGCACCACCCTGAACAAACCCAATCACATCTGATCTTGGAAGCTAAGCAGGCTGGGCCATGTTAGAACTTGGATGGGAGACCACCTGGGAATACCATGTGCTGTAGGTTTTTTTTTTAATTTTTTTTTTCTCTCATGTTCCTGCTTCCTTCAATGCTGGTGTTGAGATGTAGGTCAGTAGGCAAGCAATACTTACAGCCACACCACCCTGAACAAGCCCAATCTCGTCTGATTTTGAAAGCTAAGGAGGGCCGGGCCTGGTTAGTACTTGGATGGGAGACCACCTGGGAATACCAGGTGCTGTAGGTTGTTTTTTTTTGGTATTTTTTCTCTCTTGTTCTTGCTTCCTTCAATGCTGGTGTTGAGATGTAGGTCAGTAGGCAAGCAATACTTACAGCCACACCACACTGAACAAGCCCAATCTCGTCTGATCTTGGAAGCTAGGGCTGGGCCTGGTTAGTACTTGTATGGGAGACCACCTGGGAATACCAGGTGCTGTAGGATTTGTTTTTTTTTTCGTTTTTTTTTCTCTCTTGTTCCTGCTTCCTTCAATGCTGGTGTTGAGATGTATAAGAGATGTAGGTCAGTAGGCAAGCAATACCTACAGCCACACCACCCTGAACATGCCCTATCTCGTCTCATCTTGGAAGCGAAGCAGGGCTGGGCCTGGTTAGTACTTGGATGGGAGACCACCTGGGAATACCAGGTGCTGTACGATTTTTTTTTAGTTTTTTTTTCTCTCTTGTTCCTGCTTCCTTCAATGCTGGTGTTGAGATGTATAAGAGATGTAGGTCAGTAGGCAAGCAATACCTACAGTAAACCACCCTGAACATGCCCAAACTCATCTGATCTTGGAAGCTAAGCAGGGCCGGGCCTGGTTAATACTTGGA
>NC_134403.1:235866746-235926978 GCF_038048845.1 Mixophyes fleayi
AATAGAAGGAAGATTTATTCTGCATAACAGGATTAAATACAGCACGGCCCCGTAATGATAGCAGGTCCATCAAATGAGGAAATCAGTTCAAATAAATCCAGTGAGATATGTTCCACAGCGCATCTCTGGCAGAGCATCACCTCTTGGCCAAAAGTTAGTCACACCCGTCCAGCTCCCAGGGTAGCCTCTTTTATCACCTCCTAAGGGAGGGATCTGCCTGTCCAGGGGAGTTGCAAAAGGTCTCCATTGGTGGGCTGCTTACACTATTCAGCCCCCTCCCCTACCTTCCCAGGTGTCTTCCCTCAGGTGACCCCTGCTGGGTCAGGCTCCTGGCTGACTGTAGAGCTCACTGGTGGACAATAGGGAGCAAACAGAAATAACAATGATAGCTTAATTCACTTAACTCCTGAGTGTTCCCTGTGGAGGTGGAATTTAATCCCTTAAGTACTTTTCCAAGGAAATGTTATAGTTACATCACTGATACTTTCTGATAACATGGCTAAAACGTGCAGATATGGATTAGATTGTAACACCATACACCATGCCCGTTGCTTTACATTCCTCCCCCCACTTTTTAGTTCATGTACTCCGTGGTGAGAGAGACTGGCTGGACAGATCCAGAGGCGCGATGAGGCTTGAAGTCTGGTTCCTGCTGACGAGACAGACCATCCACGTTTCCAAGATCTTTACCCTTTTTGTGAGAGATGGAAAAGTTATACAGCTGTAAGGCCAAGATCCATCTCAGCAACCATCCATTGTCCCCTGCGGTGCGTTGTAGCCAACTAAGGGGATTATGATCTGTGACCACCGAAAACTCGCACCCATATAAGTTCAGCTACAACTTTTTGAGAGCTGAAATTATGGCCAGGCACTCCTTTTCAATAGTGGCGTATGCTATCTCGCGATCAACAACTTTCCGGGAGCGATAAGCCACTGGGTGTTCACAACCATCCTCCCCTACTTGAATCAAGACAGCTTGAGGCATCTGTTTGCACAATGTACTGCCATCGGAAGTAAGGGGCTGCAAATACTGGGGACCATGACAAGATATCCTTAAGCTGGAAAAAGGCATGCTCACAATCAGGGGTCCAGTCAATTTGTCAGGAGTAATTTTTGCTTGTCTGATCAGTCAACGGCTTGGCAATGGTGCTGTACTGGGGCACAAACTTGCGATAGTACGCCGCCGTCCCAAGGAAGGCGAGTACCTGTTTTTGGTTGGTGGGATGAGGCCAATTCAGAATGGCATCAATTTGCCGTCTCCAGTTGAATATTTCCTCCATCAACCCTGTGCCCGAGGCACAATACCTCCGCCATCTCCATCTGACATTTGTCTGGTTTGTCAACCCTGCCTGGCTAATCCAGGCTAATACTTGGGCCACATACTACAGGTGGTCCTCCCAGGTCTCACTAAAAATAGCTATATCGTCCAGGTATGCCTGGCCAAACTCCTCACACCCTGTCAGCAAACGGTCTACTGTACGCTGAAAGGTTGCCGGGACATTCTTCATTCCAAAGGGCATGGAAGTAAACTCAAATAGTCCAAACGGAGTGGTGAATGCGGACCGCTCCTGTGCCTCCCTGGTAAGGAATATCTGCCAGTAGCCCCTACTAAGGTCCAGCGTGTACACATAGTGAGCCGCCCCCAGCCTGTCTAACAGCTCATCTACCCGGGGCATGGGATGCGCATCTGCACCGTCACTTTGCTCAGTTTCCTATAATCCACGCAGAAGTGTGTACTCCAGTCTTTCTTGGGCACTAACACCACACTGGCCGCCCAGGGACTATTGGTTGGTATAATTACCCCCATTGCCAGCATTTTATCGATCTCTTTTTTGATCATGTCAAGCACCTCAGGACTCACTCGATACGTTGGTTGCCGAATAGGCAGAGCCTCCCCCCGGTGTCGACATGATCGGCCACTATATGAGTGTGCCCAGGCCTGCTGGTGAACTGAGGCAGCTCTACCTCCAATACTCCCTTCATCTGTCGAGTCTGGGCTCCCGTTAACTGCTGGGCACCGCGTCCACCTCTAGGTCTCGGGGTCTTCCATAGGTGGGCAGAAAATTGCCACGGCCCCTATTTCCCTTGTAACTAGAGATGGTCACTGACCCCCGTGTTTTGGATCTGGATTATCTTCGGGTTTTGGCAAAACCGCCCTTGCGTGTTTTGGTTTTGTTTTGCAATTTTGTCTAAAAATCAATTTTTTTGGGCCTCAATTAACCTCATTTAGTGCTCCACCTGTTTTTCGGATAAGTAAGGTAATTCTAAAGCTAATAAATTAGGAAAAAAACAGTTTAATACTTGGTAGGCCGTCCTTAATTTTGCACACAAACATGATTGTCTTCCTCTCCATCTTAGCCTATTGGCAATGCAGCCATTGTCTTTGGATGTATATTACGCCCTACACTTATAGTTAAATATAAAAATAAATGGACAAAGGCAGTTTGGTTTCTGTTTGCATCAGACCCCCCCCTCCACTTGTAGTAAAATAGAAAAAACAAACAGCCGGTATAGACTACAGTAAAAATAGAAATGGACAATGGTAGTTTGGTGGCTGTCTATGAGCCCCCCCCCCCTCCACTTGTAGTTAAATAGAAAAGAAGCAGCCTGCATAGACTGTCCAATATAAAACAAAATGGACAAAGGTAGTTTGGTGGCTGTCTATGAGCCCCCCCACCTCCAATTTTTTTTTATCGGCAGTTAACTTTTCCTTAGTTACAATTCTTTTTTGCTTCAACAGTCAAAAAGTTATTGGGGTGTGTTTTTTTCCCTGATTTAAAAAGATTATGTACTTTTTCATAGGCTTTACCAGATGACGTACTGGGAACACTACCATCAGGACTAGTGCCAGCACTTGCTTGCTGATCCTGCTCAAATGTGGACTGCTTTGAATCCATTTTAATGAGCCCAAAGCACTTGTAGTGCAAAATATGAAATATATAGTGCTGCTAGATAATACTTTCTGCAACCAGAAAAATTGTGGTTTCACACTGTGGAATATGGGACACCCCAAAGCACTTGCAGTGCAACTTATTTAATAATTAGTGCTGCTAGATAAGACTTTCTGCAGTCAGAAAAATTGTGGTTTCACACTGGGGAATATGGGACACCCTAAAGCACTTGTAGTGCAACTTATTTAATATGTAGTGCTGCTAGATAAGACTTTCTGCAGCCAGAAAAATTGTGGTTTCACACTGGGGAATATGGGACACCCCAAAGCACTTGTAGTGCAAAATATTCCAAAAAATGCCTCCTCTATCCTCCTCTCTTCCTGCTATAACAATTGCTAGAAGAATTGCTAGAAGAATTTCAATAATAATTGAAAGAAAAAGGTGTACAATAATTGCTCTGTCCCTGCTCTAATGCTGCCTGCGACCTAACCCTGCTCTCTTCTTCTGTCAAATGGCGAGGGATTGCTGTGGAGGCGGGTATTTATGCATTTTAAATATCACGAGAACCGAGCTCTGAGATCCGACGACGTCACAATGACGTTTTGCCTCGATTTCAAATCCGAATGGGCGGGAGAGTACCGAGCCTGCTCGGCTCGATACTCGGATAGGTGAAGTTCGGGCATGTAAGGTTCTCAGGGAACCGAGCCCGCCCATCTCTACTTTTAACCTATTAATGTGATAGGTACCCCCCCGCTTCCCGGATCTAGTGCAATAACATAATCTACCCGACCCTGTCTGTGCACTACAGTATAGGGCCCTGCCCAGGTCACCTGTAATTTGTGCTTTCTGGCAGGTACTAGCAACATCACTTCTAACTCCCTTTCTCAATCCCCCTGGTTGTAATAATGGCGCTGCTGTTCCTGCGCCCCCACAGTATGGTCATGAGCGAGCTACATCAAGCTCTGTAGTCTATCCCTCATTTCTACCACATATTCCAAGACTGGAACCTCCGGTTACTGGAATGACCCTTCCCAGCTTTCCCGGACTAGGTCGGGAGGTCCCCATACCCTTCGAGCATATAACTCAAAAGGAGAGAACCTGGTAGAATCCTGCAGCACTTTGCGGTATGCAAATAATAGCTGATGCAATGACTTCTCCCAGTTTCCCCCCTCTGACTCAGCATATGCCCGCAGCAACTGCTTAATCGTCCCATTAAATCTCTCGCAAAAGGCCGTTAGTCTGGGAATGGTATGGGGTTGCGCGGAATGGATGGACCCAAAATTTTCCCCATACTGTCTGCAGCAAGTCCCCTTGAAATTGCGTCCCTGGTCCGTGACTACTTCTTGAGGGAATCCTACATGGCTAAAGATATCCATGAGAGCCTGGGCAATATGTTCAGCATCTACGTATGCTAGTGCCACTGCCTCGGGGTATCTAGTCAAGTAGTCGACTACGGTCAGGATGTACTTCTTCCCTGTTCGGCTAGGTTTCGTAAAAGGTCCCACAATGTTCATGGCTACCCTCCTAAATGGCTCACCTATAATGGGCATGGACTGTAGGGACTCCCGAAGTGGGGGTCCCCCGAGGCGTTGGCATACAGCGCATGAGGACCTATAGTGTTTGACCTCCTGGTTATCTCCAGGCCAGAAGAAATGTCGTAGCAACAAGGGCACGGGATTTACGAACCCCTAAGTGGCCAGCTAGGGGGATATCATGGGTTAGTGCTAGTAACCGGCAACGGTACTGCTGGAGAACAATAAGCTGTTTCCTAGCCACTCCTGGCTCTAGACGGTCAGCCTTGGCAGGCACCCGGTACAACCTCCCTTCTTCCCACATGAGCCTATCCTCCTGAGGTCCCCAATCTGTCCTTTCTGCCGCACTGCGGAGACCATCTAAGGATGTGTCAGTCTGTTGGGCTTCCCTAAATGCAGTCCTATCTACCTCCATCAGATTCATGTGAATGTCAGGTAAGTCTGGACAGCGGTTCAGGTGGTGTGGCAGCTGATCCAACAGGGACTTCTGATGCTGGTATGGGTGGGTCCATGGGAGCTGTCTCCAAAGCCCGTGCTCGACTCCGTGTCATAGCTCTTACAAAGTAACTGGCCAATCCACCACCCAGATCATTCCCCAGAATAACGTGGGTAGGTAATCCATCCAAAAGTACCACAACACATCCCCCGATCCCTATCCAAGTGAAACCTGGTCATGGGGATAACTCTAATCTGGCCTCCCGCCATCAAAAGTTTGATTTTTTCGTTTCTTTAGCCATAGATTAGGTGGGACTAAACTGGGACGTTTAAGAGTATTAGAAGCCCCGGAGTCACTTTTACAGACTGCAGGTGTCCCTTCATATTTGCAGGGGTAGCCTTCCCGATTGCCGCTACCACCTCCACCTGATAGACTACTTCCTCTGCCTCTGGCGCATCAGGATCGTAATACCCCTCCCCACCCTCAATTGATGTTCCTTGGCAATTGACACTGGGTGCACAGCTGGTCTCAATCCAGAGAACGGTCTTCCTCCCCGTGGACAATTTCTTTGTATGTGTCCTGGTTGTTGGCAAGTGTAGCATCTCCTAGGGTTGGATACTTCTGGACCACGAGGTCTGGGCACATTAGAGTGGGCAGCTGGGGTTCGTGGCGGCATGGGGCGTGATGTAGCTGGTGGTGTATCTCAATAGGATGGGGTTCATCAAATAGTTGCCCATTCACTTTTGCTAGGTCCCATCATTCTGTTTGCCAGGAATTCATCGGCTAATGCTGCTGCTTTCTCTGGGGTAGTGGGATTTCTGTCCACCCCCCACTCTCTAATGTCTGGAATCATTTTATTCATTAGCTGCTCCAATATAAAGATGTTTTTAATGTCCGTTACGGTTGTGGATTGCTTCCCTTCCAGCCACCGATTACAGTTTCTTTGCAATAAACTGCTAAATTCTGTATAAGAATAGTCACTGCTTCTTGCCATGGTTCTGAACTTAGTGCGGTAGGATTCAGGGGTGACCGCATATCGAGCCAACAATACTTTCCGAATCTCCTGGTAGTCTCTTCCTTGCTCTGGGCTCAGGGCATGGTATGCCTCCTGCACTCGCCCATCAAATTAGGTATCAAATATTTCGACCACTCCGCCACAGGTATATCATGCATTGCCATCATGGACTCAAATGACTGAAGGTGAGTGTCAATGTCTGTGGCTGATTCCACAAAGCGTTGTACATCGTGATATCCCAATCGCAGCGTCTCTCACTTCCAATACTGACACTGATGCCACTGCAGGTACCACAACCGGTCTACCCAGCGTTGCTCCCAATACGGCTGCCCTCTTATGTGCGGCAGCTCCTGGTCCAAGTACATCCAACCAAATCTGCAGTTGTTCCGTGTTGCTGACGGTTATTGCAGCTGCCTGTGTTGTCCTCCCCCGCTTCCATTATGGAGTTCCCCTGACGGGTCCTGAACTGCGTCCTCCTCTTCCTCCTCCTCACAGGGTTTTCTACGTCCCACTGAGCCACTTTTTCGATTAGGAACACCCTGGTATCCGTTGAGTTGATTAAAATTTTTCTTGCCTGACAAAGTTCCTGCAGGATTCCTTTCTTGGTGTTTCTGTATGTTTGTGCTGCTGTCTCCATTCTGCTGTGCCTTTCCAATTCCGTGCTTGTCACTGAGTAATCCCACCGCTTGCCACCAAAAGTGATGATACGTGGTTCCCAAATCACTCAGACACGGTATTAGGGGAAAAATTAAAGGATGATTTATGCTGCAGAACAGGATTAAATACAGTACGGCCCCGTAACGATAGCAGGTCCAACAAATGAGGAAATCAGTTCAAATAAATCCAGTGATATGTGTTCCGCAGCGCATCTCTGGCAGAGCATCACCTCTTGGCCAAAAGTTAGTCACACCCGTCCAGCTCCCAGGTTAGCCTCTTTTATCACCTCCTTATCACACCTTGGGATCTGCATGTCCAGGGGAGTTGCAAAAGGTTTCGATTGGTGGGCTGCTTACACTATCCAGCCCCCTTCCCTACCTCCAGGTGTCTTCCGTCAGGTGACCCTTGCTGGTGAGATGTTATAGTTACATCACTGATACTTTCTGATAACAATATGGCTAAAAAGTGCAGTTCAGGTATGGATTAGATTTAAGGGTTGTAACACCATACACCATGCCCATTGCTTTAAACACCTAAACTACCATATCCCATGGTTTTGGGGCAAGTCTTCCCACTATGTAAAGAGGTCCTCGTGAGCAAATCTGGTCAGACATGCCGGTAAGTGAATCACCGGTCAGAAACTCGGTCTTAAAGGATCAGCCAAAACCACCACAAAATCTGGATTTCTATCTTTGGGAGTGGCCAAACTGGGATGCTAACCTGATGGACACAGCAAGTCTTTCACGAAAACCTTGACAGACTAAATCAGCATTGACAAGTGATGTCACCGAGGTGCCCACCCCGCCTGTTAGTGCGGGTATGGACTAATCTGACTATCCTGAACTGGTGCGTCTGCCGAACTTTGCACGTGTCCAGAAAGATGATGTGACTTTAGTATAGTTAATAATGTCGGTGTTAAGGTGAGACCTATCAACTTGGTAGGCTGTATACCATTATATTTTGCCAAATTATTTGCTGTTCCGAATGGCTACTGTCAAAGGGAGAAAGGTAAAACAGCTAGCAGTTCCAAAGGTTTATGTACCCTTAGTGTTGGCAGTAGCACACACTCAGGTGGGTGGTAGACACTTAGGGGAAGAGAGAACAAGAGAACAGGTTCATCGCAGTTTTTACTGGCCAGAAGTCTACATAGCCGTGAAGAGGTTTTGTAGGATTTGTGCAGCGTGCAAGAAAACCTACCACAATGTCTCAGAACAGCCATAGTTATTAAGGGCTTATATGTGTCTTTTAACAAAAATAAGGGGAGAGAGAGGGATGACAGGCTGTCACAGAACAGTGTTCTCAAGTGGCAAAAAACAAATCCCCATTCATACGTTGGATGGTAGGAGAGCTTAAGAGGACCCATAAGATGGTAATCGAAGAGGCCAAACATTTGAGATATTGAGTAGAATGGAATATTGACTGGGGATTTTGAAAAACAATACAGATGCATTGTACAGATGCATAGAAATCTGTGCTCCCTGCGAGGTCCGCGCCACCCTACTTGGTGACACTAGGGGGAGGGATATGTAATAAATGGAATGATTTTCCACAGGCCTCTAAGAGAGGAATCAGCTATTTAGCTAACAGTTGGCAGGTAAAGAATGCAGACCGGGATACAAACAGGTATAGCCGTGCACCTAGGTTCAGAGATATACAGGTGTGCAATGAACAGTAATTACAGGGCATCCAAGGAGACTTCCTTCTAAAGGAAAGGTGGGAGTGCTGCCTGTTCGTCAAGCTGAGGCTGTGGAAGGAGTCCCAACTATAAAAAACTTATTGTGCATTTGTGACAGACACCAGCTAGTGGCCAATGACCAGAGAGGAAAACTGGTACTAGCCAGTGTTAGGTTGTCTTGTGTCGTCCTGACGGATTATATGCTTTTTATTGTGATGAAATAAAAGTACTGTTTATTTCAATAAGAACTTGTCCGTATGAGAATCACCAAGAGGGTGTCAATGACATATATATATATATATATATATATATATATATATATATATATATATATATATATATATTTTTAGACTTTCAGTTACACCCTGTCTGTTTGCTGAGTGGAAGCAGCTTTTTAAATCTTGATGAGGTTGTGACTGTGAAGTCATTGGTGTTGCACATGTTTTAATATTCTCCAGAAGTGGGACACTCCATGACATCTGGTACGCTGATTTAGAGTTCTTTTATTGCACTTATATGGGTGTCATCTAATGTATAACCTTGGGATACCAATCCCACACACCCCATAGGATTTTGGGGATATTGCCCTCACTATAATGATACAGAGTTATACTATGGTTGTTTTTTCTACATTTTGGTACTGATCGGTGGAGATTTGGAGGACTACAAGTACAGCAAAGACTACTCCACTATCTCCTACAAGACACATCATTGTTTACCTCACGGTACGCATGGTATTGCTCTATTCCACGTTGTATATTTGATATATCACTGAGAGGCGCCCTGCTTGTTTTTCTGTTGCAGTAATCCATTCCGTCCGGACCAACCATCTGGCTTCAGGCTATCGAGGCTGCCACTCTCACTAGAGTCAAGTGATTTTTTATATACTGTAGATACGGGACTCAATTGTCATATATTGTATATTTATACATTTTCCATCTTACTATTGGAAGTTGGCTACGCTGTGGTGATCAGCGCCAGATATATCCTTTATTTGTTCATAATATATATATATATATATATATATATATATATATAAAAAATAGTAATTTTGAGCAACACATTTTTAAAAAAATATAATTTCAGTGTCAAGGAAGCTTTCCATTAAGTATTTTCAAGATGGAAAACCTTGCTGTGATGACATCAGTGGAACATATTCAGACAGCATTAAAAATTCTCCTACAACAGATTATAATCTAAAAAGACATTTAGAGCGCATTCATCCAGAAGTATGCAGAGCTGTGAATGAGAAAGATAACAGCAAAAGCAAATAACTAATGCCCAACACTTCCAGCCAAGCAAAGGATCAGAAAACATCAGATATCAGTTACAAGATATTTTGGCAGTGATAACATTAGTTAAATAATTATAGCAGATACATAAAAAAAACCATATAATAGAACTTGTTGCAAAGGATGGTGTGTCTTTATCATTATTTTCACGACTGGCTTTTATAGGTCTGAATAGAGAAGTGGCCCGCAAACTTGGTGTTTCTGTGGAAAAAGATAGTATTAGAAAATTAGTGTTTGAAGAAGCCCTTAACTAAAAATTAAGAACAAAAAAGCTCTCAAGGGACATTGTTACAGGATGGACTTCCTATGCCACCGTCTGTTGTTGCTGGGAACCGGCTGGGCTTACTTTGCACTAACCACAGTAGAAGGGGCTTAAATTGCTGCCACCACTGGACTTCTTCACGGAATCCAGAACCGTATTCCTTCTGGGTAACTGTCACTGCTAGTGTACCCACTTGCTGGTGAACCTGTGCTGGTACCCCTGACCTCTTCCTATAGATCAGGGTTGCTGTGGGTGGATCCTCCCTGGCCTATTACACTGGCCAGAGCTGCTGGATAACAGGCAGAGCAGTGGTATTGGGAAGCTGGGTCCAAACCTCAGAACGGACGGAAATGGATTAGATTTGTGTCTAATCTGCAGGTCACAGGAAATTACAGCAGGGAAGAAGTTGTCAAGCAGGTCTTGAAGCAAGTGATGTTTATTCACTCAAGTGCAGTGATAAGGACAGTTCACATTGGATGAAGGAACCAGTGATCAGAAAGTCAGATGGAACAATAATTATACATTTCAGTACAAACCAGTGCTGTTTTATACAGTTGTGAACGCAGCCTAGCAGGGGGTAAGCCAGGGCACTGAACTCTTTACTGGCCCCAAGAAGTCTGAGTTATTTTTAGTATCAGGATGTTTCCCCAAACATAAATTTAAATGCAATTTATACTTAACAAAATTTACACTTATCTGTGATATCCTACACCACGTGCTGTTTACAATGTTCAGGTTCTTTTCCCTTTATCCAGACAGGATACAGGTAACGACTCCCTGTTGTGTATTCAAGTGTTGGTCACTTACATTGACTAGACTTAATTAGCCTTAAAGAGTACTTCCTCTGGAAGTTACACAAAGTTACACTACAGACTCCTCAAAAAAATGCTCATTGCATCAGACATGTACCTCAGAAATTAATGCAATTACTACACAGAAATATAACACAATATAATAAAATAAGTACATTTCTAATACACAGTATCAAAAATCTGTACATTTGCAATGATATAAATTGGCACACTGTGCTAATAATTTAAATCTATTATTACAACAAGTTATTTATAGGTGATCCAGCCACAGACATGTCATGTTACTTAGCAACGGGACGTGATTCTGAAACCGGCTGCAGTGAGTGCAGCAGTCAGCGCTGGGTTCAGAATCGCATCCTGTTGCTAAGCAACTTGCATGTGTGGTAGCGTCGACCAGCCAGAAACAACGCGTAACCCCCTGTTCCACAGTATATAAGGGAGGCTCTGGCACTATTAGGGAGCCAGTGTATTAGGTCTCCCTGTACTCTTACGTTCCTGTGCCTGTGTGCTGACATCTTCTATTGTAACAGGCTGCTGATGTTGGCTCCCCATTTTGGAGTACTCTTTTGTATTTCCCTTGGCTCCGAATCTCTCCATGACATTTTACCTCTGATTTGTCTTCGACTTGGATCTGGATTTGGTACCGCACATCCCATTCAGCTCTGACACGGACTGCCTGACCACTCTCTCACCTAACTACTTCAGTTGAGTTGATCTGGGGAACTGCAACCTGCACGTCCCTTGCGGCGAAAGCCAAGCCTACTTGCGAGGTCCTCCAGATTCAGCAGTGGCAACTCCAGCAAGAAGGCTGTATCCAATTTGCTTCAGTGTGTGTGACAGTATATTCTGGCCATGAAGAATGGGATGTATGCTGTCCAATTTTGCACCACAGCATCCTAGCCAGTATTAGGGAGGTCAACGTAGGAGCTCAGGAACCTACTTACTGTCCCCCAAGAAATACCGAATTTGCGATGCCTGCCACTATATACACTCCTAGTTGGTTCCCAATTTTGTCTGCTCTTGTGGACTCTGGTTCAGCCAGAAAATGTATCTCCGCCGCTCTGGTGTCGCTACTCAACCTGCCTGTGCAGACCGTGCTGCAGCCATTATCCCTTACCGCTGTTGATGGTAACCGTGTCTCCAACAGCTCCATTACCAGTATTACTCTCCCTGTTCGGCTGCTGGTATGAGTTTTACATTCTGAATAGACTAGTTGGAAAACAATGGTGGTGGGAGAAGCTGCGCTTCCTACTGGATGGGAGTGCAGCCACTAATTATAGCCTATATGATAATGGGCGAGCTCCCACCCTCTAAAGGTTATTGTATTAAATATGGTATAATAGGTTCTACAGCGCATGAAGATGTATGGTTGCAGGTATATAGCAGATATATAGACTTTAATATAATCAGCAGTACTGTGACATCATAAATAACAATTCTGGCCAGTATAACATACAAAAATATGCATGCATAGGCAGCAATAAGATGCTGGTAATACCGCAAGATGTGGGCTGCTAGTTGTAGATTGAGGCAGTTCAAGTCAAAATAGTCACATAAAGCTTTGAAGCTGGATGTTTCCGACGGGACCCACGAACGAGCAACACCAAGCACATTTGGGGAGGGAAGGAGCGCCCGGACTACAGGAGAGGAGCGCCACCTCTCTACAAACAACATCACTTCACAAACGTAAGTGTAACAGATTCTGGATACTATATTACTAATCTTGATTAGCGCTGGCTTACCTGAGGTGCGGAGTCTAACGATCTCCCCGGTGTTCACCAAGAACCGCCGCAAAGCGGGGTGGGCTTTGCTGCCTGCCAGGAGTCGCAGGTCGCGGTCCCCAGGTTCGCCCCAAGATGTAGTACAGCGGAGTGAAGCGGAGGTAGCGGAGTCAAACAAGCCAGTTCGGTACACAGGAATGGAGTCAGGCAGAATCAGAAGGCAACTCGGAGTCAACAAGCCAGGTTCGGTACACGGGTCACAAGAATAGGAGAATGGTCAGCAAGCCGGGTCGGTACACAGGGATAGGAGAACCAGGGAAGTCAAACAGGCAGAGATCAGCACACAGGTAGACACTGGAAACTGGAAGACACTGCAATCCACGAAGTACAGGAGCCAGGAACAGGTAAGTGTTGCTCTGACACTCAGCGAGTGCCAGAGTGAGGTTTTTATGCTGAAGGGGATTCAAAATCCCCGCCTCTGGGTTGTGGTCATGTGACCGCCTCCGGTTGCGGTCACGTGGTCCTGGATGCGGAAGTGTGGCTTCTGGACGGAGCGTCGGGGATCAGGTAAGTCCGTTACAGTAAGTTATTGGGAATGTATCTCACAACAACATCTGGACTAATTTGACTATAAAAGTCTATGTATGAAACTATCAATTATTAAACTATCTTTGTTTGATTTGCACCATCCATTGGACGGAACTACGTATGTATAGACATATATTTTTTTATCTGCACTTCATCTGTATGTGACTATTTTGGCTTGAACTGCCTCAATCTACAACTAGCAGCCCACATCTTGTGGTATTACCAGCATCTTATTGCTGCCTATGCATGTCATATTTTTGTATGTTATGCTGGCCACTATTGTTATTTATGAATGGATTAGCTTCCTGGTTTTACCTCAGTATAATGTACCCTATCATTTTGGGATTGTCCTGGCTTAGAACTCACTCACCTCAGTTCGACTGGCTCCATGCACAAGTGATCTCTTGGGGACCTCAGTATCATAAACAATGGCTTACTCCTTAAGAGTACAAAACCTACCTCTTTCTGTCATATTATTTGCCTGGAACCAACCCTGTCTGCACTCCATGCATCTTTTGGCAATGTGTTTAACAAGACTGCTTCAGAAACTTTGCCACCACATCGTTTCTGGGGCTGTCCATTGATTATCCCTGGGAAACCCATCCCCAGGCGTAGAACTTGCCCTCTCTCACTTCCAGAGACTCCTGGTATAACTCAGTACATTTCAGAGAAATTGGAACATGAGTTTAGCAGAAAAACTTTTGCTCCTGCTGGAGCAGGGTTCTTTTTTGTTAAGAGGAGTCACTTAGTCTTTGCATTGTTTATCGTCAGTTGAACACAAACCCCATAAAGAATCAGTACCCTCTACCCCTTATTTATGAATGATTTGATTCAGCGGTTCCAAGATTTCCTCCAAGCAGGATCTCCGGGGACCTTACAACCTCATTCGCATACGCCAAGGGGATGAATGGAAAACTGCTTTTAATACCTGGGACGGACATTACGAAAACCTAGTTATGCCCTTCAGCCTTTGCAATACCCCAACAGCTTTTAAGGGTTTTGTCAATGAGATTTTCTGGGATCTTTTGTATCATTGTATCCATCTGTGGTTGTTTATCTCGATGATATTTTGATTGTCTCACAAGATCTACCTTCACATCACTCTCATGATAAGGAGGTACTTTCTTGGCCTCGTCAGCACCATCTTTACCGTACATTGGAAGAATGCCTGTTTGGGGTATCTAGTCTCCGGTTCCGGTTTACAGATGGAACCCGAAAAAGTAGCAGCTATTATCAATCGGCCAAGACCTCAAGGTTTAAAAGCTGTTCAACGCTTCATCGGATTCGCCAATTATTGTCGGCAGTTTGTTCAAAATGTTTCCACTCTCACTGCTCCTATTACCAACCTGACCTACAAGGCTGCCATCCCCAAACTTTGATTTTGTTCTTTAAACTTCACTAAATTTGCAAAGAGTTGTTTCAAAGAAAAGGGTTCCAAATCCATAAAGAACAAAGTGGGTAAATTCAGCTAAATTTCTCACTTGCACTAGGACAAGTAAACAAATCTGATTGTTCATAAACAGTGAAAGAAGCCATTCCCTTACATACTGAAATTGTCAGATCTTGCCCTGGTGGTTACTGTTTTGTCATGGACCCAAGTAAGTGTTGAAAGGCTGTAATAATTAGATCACACTTGAAGGCATCCATGAGGATCTGACTGAGGCGATTGTTTTTCAGAAAACAAATTTTTTATAGATTTATCAAAAAAAAAATTGTTTAGGTTCTTTGCTCAAAAAAAATAAATATTTTGTTTGGTTTATCACTCCTAATTTTGTATATATGTTTATTAAAGAAAATCTCCAATGTTTCTTTAAGTAGTCAAATTTATTTTAGATTTACCATAGTAGAGTAGTGTATATACTTATAGGGAAGCATTTGATAATGTAATTATAAAAAGTTTGTAAGTAGACGACACTAGCCTGATAATTAGTGTGATAATGATGAGATGTCTTGTGCTACCATTTTACTACAGTAAATATGTTATTACTAAGTCGGATAGTAGAATTATATAGGAGTCAAAGATTTGGCATACCAACTACACAGCTCTGATTGTATGCTTATTAAAGGATGCATTTGCTATGGTTATTCTTTAAAGAAAAAAAACAAAATCAGCTTAGCATCTTACCACTAATTTGTTTGTTACTTTTGCAGAAACAAATCCAAATGCAAGAATGTAAAGGCACGGATGCTTTTCAAAAAGCTGAACAGCAGATTTCTTGTGAATCATAGTGGCTAGGATAATGACACTGCCAATGTGAAGCATTGGAGACAGTACACTGGTACCCTAGAAAAAAACAAAGTGATAAAGTAGTCACATGTTGTTCCTTAAAAACAAAACAAAGGGATAGTTCAGAATACTCATATTGGTTCAGTTCTATAATGCTAATGAAATAAAGCTCTCCAAAAGGTGCATTCACGATCATGTGACTATAAAATAGTTTCTAATACAGCAATAGAGCAGGTAAATAACGGATAAGGAAAAGGACATAGCAAGGGAGTGTAAGAGGGAAGAAAACAAAATTATATAAAGTTAAATGACAGAAAGGAGGTGTAACATCTGTAAGAAACAAAGTTCATAAATTCATTTTATGTGGGGGTGTTCCCAATTTTCTATGCATGCATGTTTATATATCTCCATGTGGACTGAACTCAGAAGCATGCAAAAAATTAATTATGGTAAGATAAATGATGGGCATTTACCAAAATACAAGACCCACATTTAAAATATATGTAATAGGAACACACAGGTGGTCCTCGTGTATAGGAAAATACTTCTTCTCTTCATATACACCTTTAGGCTACTGCTTTGCGCAGTTGTCCATGAGGGGCATGACTGGGGAAGTAATCAGGGCAAAGCAAAAGCGTGCACTTATGGGAGTAAACATTACCAAGCAGCTAAATTATTATCGTTTGCTTATATGGCACCACAAGGGTTCTGCAGCGCATTACAGTAGGTAGGACAAAATGGATACATGACCTAATAAGACATGACATAATAAATTATGAAGTAATTGACAAGACATAATACAACATAACAGTACCCTATACAACAATACAGAGGGTAACAGAGAACTGGTTACATGGTAGAATGCAGTCAAGTGAGGGACACAGCAGGGAGGTAGAGCAAGGGAATGCTTGCTACCAGGACAGACAGGGCATAGGAAAAAGAGATAAGAAAATACAGTGCGAGGGACGCAAGATCTCAAGCATGAGATGTTAGGACAGATGACAGCTGTGGTCCGTTTTGGAGCAGAGCAGCAATATGTGTAATAACTCAGTATTACATATTGCACTGCTCTGCGTCGACACGGAGCACTAGGGCTCTATGTACGCTAGTACAGAGAACCTACAGAATCTTATTTTAGTACATTGCAAAATATAATGTGCATACCTACTGTTCTTAGATCTCCTTACCTTATTCCATCAATCTTTATATCGCCTTCATTTCTTATACCTTCAAATTAATGTAGCCGCTAATCTCTAAAACTACCTGCACTTCTCCCTTTCGTAAAACCTTAATTATGTGTTTCCTCATCGCTTCCATCATTGTCCCCTTCTTTTCCGTATCACTCTACCTTTCAAGTATGACACCACTGGCTTTGCATCACTGTTCCAAGTCTTACACTTTGACACTAAACATTCCTCCTTCTGTACAATGTCATCTCTTCTCATAAAGATTCTCTTCAAAACTTGTGAGTTTCTGAACTAATCTACATTATAACTTTTACACGCAATTAGTACTCACTGCAATTGTTGATCCATTCTTTCCAACCCCTCCTGTAAAGATAACTCGGAAGTAATTGACAGAGGAAAATATGGTGCCAGCAACAGTACAGAAGGCTGGAGCAAGCTTCACTTGGACATTCAGCACTGGGATCTTTAACAATGAAAACAAAGAAAAAGGCAAAATGAGCGACATTGCGCAATATGGCAGTTATCTATATATTTCATGACATATATAGTACATGTAAAATTAAACTTCATAGGCTGTGGGCATTAGATTATATTATTCAGTTGGTACAAAATTCTCTGCTCTCAAACTTTTATTTAATTCACTATTGCAGTTAACTGTGCTACATTAATTTATTGAGAAGGTCATATTATTTAATGTCAAATTGAGAAGGTCATATTATTTAATGTCAAATTAGACCAGGTAACAGCAAAAGTTAGTTAATTGTGAATTTCGGGAACAGAGCTCTTGGTGAGTAAACTCCTTCCTCACAAAAAACAAAACAAAAACACATATTAATAAACCTGTTGGCTTATCGTTTTTAATCCAAGCTCCTATATTTTGGACAAAATTTGTGAAGGCCTGTTTTATAAATTCCTCCTAATATTTTTGTATTTGTATATACAAATATATAACATTTGTTGTTTACTAAAATAATTTTACTACACTCTTGCCTATGTAATGAACAGCAACATATAAAAAATGTTAAAAGATCAGTCCCCTGCACTCATTAAGGCTCAAGAGAAGTATAAAAACTAAAAAACAAACAAACTAAATTAGGTGGCTAAGGAGTTTCAATTGTGTGTCCATAGGCTTAGGAAATGTAAACACTGGTTTCATCATATTCCAAAATATGCCCATTTCCTTTGATTACCTCTATTTCACAAAATAATATTACATCAATTGTATCATTAAAATGCCCAGCAGTATTACACGCAGTAATCATTGAATATGAATGTAAATGCAAAATGTGCAAATTTCTGAGGTAGGATGCCAACAGCATTTTTGTGTAAAGCCGAGATAGGAAATGAGACGTTAATTAGAATCTGGTCTGAGGCCAAAAAGGTGGTGGTGTTACCTTGACCACTACATTTCTTTGGTCTTGACATGTTTATTTGTATATTGCATTTTAATCCCAATTTTAGACAACTCATTCCTCTATTTGACAAGAGCTATTCCATGATGCTAAACATTATGTAGTAGTCACTGCTTTGACAGATATACTGTTTGCAAAAGGGAGGTCTGCTCTCATGACTGATCAGGGGAAAAATGGACTACATGCTACCATAAATCCTCTATCCATTGGCAAAGTTAAATCTAGCCCTGATTGGTTGGCTTACTGGACCTCAGTCCCAGATTTTTTACCCTTCTAAAAACATCCACTAAGATTGGTGCAGTATTTTAAGTACTTATTTTATTTTATGGCAGGGGTGGAGACTGGTTTCTGCATTACAGACGTACTTGTATTCCATCTGAGTGCATTGTCAGTACCACATATAGATGTGTAACAGTCCTTTTAAGGACTATATGTGAGCAGAAAAACATCATTCTGCTTACAAGGTCCTGCAAGTGCCTAGTACCTTCTGTAGGTACTGCAGCAGTTAGACATATTAACCTGAATGAACATGTTTCAGGGGCCATTGAAGGAACCTGTGGTTGCAGCGACTACTCTCAAATAGATGGCAGTCGCAGTTGGTGAGTTTGGTGGTTGAATAACACCAGTAGGAGTGGTCAGCAACTGCAGCTTACTGAAGGTAAAAGGTAATCCCAAGACTGGAAGTAAAATTACAGATAAACTGATGAGATAAAGACATGGTGGCAAAGTAAGCCCAACTGGCCACACATGCATGCTATGAACCAGATGAAAGCAGTAAGGGAAGGCTTGTTGGGTGGCTCAAGCTGCTTTCATGATTTAATAATCAGATATTTGGCTGCCTCAAAAATGAGGCTGGGTAATTTAACTGAATATCTGTCTGTATCCTATGATGGGTGGCATATGAGGAATCTCCAGTGGTCTTTGCACTTCTCGATGGGCAGAGCATTCATCGTTAGCCAAGAGCAGAGCTTTCAACAGGCAAAGAAGGAGCGAGCTTAGAAAATTACACTACGGCTTTACTTATTTTATTCTGATTTGTTATTCTGCTACTTTTGGCAGAATAACAATAATAATAATAATAATAATAATAATAATAAAATCACATTGTGATTTAATAAAATCACATTGAGCTTTGGAACCACATATCAGCAATCGAAAATCGTTATTGGATAGCAACTAGACGTGCATAACACCTTCTTGAAATTTCTCTCTACGATCAGTGGGTCATAGTTTTTATCAAGGAATTGTTGTTTCATGTTGGTCCCTTGCTCTCTGTAGTCGTCTATGAAAGTGCATTTGCATCTGACCCTAGTGAACTGCCCTAATGGGATATTCTTAATCCAGTTGGGATAATGAAACAACAATTCCTTGATAAACAACAGTAAGACCACGGACTCGTTTACACACTTCATCGGGAGACGCTGCTGCGACCACTGCCATCAGACGTCTCACCTATAGTTATTTCCTTTATCCAGGACATCTCCTCACACCGATGTCAATCCTCTGGTGTGAGTTCTTGCTCTTATTTATTCACTATTCCTCATCATAATGAGAATATGTATTCCCGTAACCATGTGATTTGTATTCTTTAATTGTTTTTAGGGCATTTATTGTTGGTTATAAACCATAAAAAAATTTGGATTCATTTATTTTTACTTATTGGTCATTTTCATCTGCATACCTTTTTGAAGTATTTATCAGCATTTGGGGCATTATATATTATACATATATTATTCGAATCCTCATATATATTTTTCATATTTTTATTTTTTCTGAGGTGCATGATACTTTTGGATCTGTGGGTATTTAAGAGAGCTTTCTGGACTGTTTCACATACTTCCAGACAACTATCATCGGCATTGGACTTTTGGTTAATCCACAACACATTCTCATTCATCGATTCCCTTACAGACTCTTTTTCCACTTTGTTTGGGCCAATCCCACATATGGCCTTCAGGACCTTGTGTTATTTATGTAGTTTATGATCTCTCTGACAACATTGCATTACATTTGTATACATTACCAATATTCTTGCTAATTTATTGTTCCCTCTAAGTGTGACGATCAACACCCTTTGATTCATGCAGATCATTATAGATAATTTTTTCTCACTTTTTATCTTAGTGTGAGTTTTCCCTTCATTTCATTAATTTCATTGGCCATGTCATCAGTATATTTCTTTTGCACTAAATGGTTTTCTTATCTTTTGACTTTGTGAGCACAATTGGGACTCTTTCATTTGTTGATTTATTAGTAAAAGGAGGATACATGCATAACCATCTATTCTTTGGTATGAGTGTTTAGAACATCTACAGCAGAAACAGCAGATGGTGAGAGAATGCTCAAGGAAAGTCTATGACGAGCAGCAACTGGTAATGAGTAGATGAATGTACACGAGGAACCAGATGGACAAGTAAACGTGAGGAGAGTCAGTGGTCTGCGTATAGCAAGTTGTACCACTGCTATAGTGAGGAGGAATGTCCAGGAGTAGCGAGGAGGTAGTGAGAGTCAGCGGTCTGCGTATAGGAAGTTGTACCGCTGTCTATAGTGAAGGAATGGATTCCAGGTGCAAGTAGGTAACAGGGAAGTCAGTGGTCTGCGTATAGCAAGTTGTACCACTGCTTATGCGAGAGGATACTTGAAACTGGTGTCACAGGGAAACAGGAGTCAGTGGTCTGCGTCAGCAAGTTGTACCACTGCTATATATATGTGAGGGGCACGAGGTGATGAATGTAAAGCAGAGTATACACAGGGCACACAGAACTTGATCCCACGATGATATCCACAATACAACAATAACTGACAAGCGCTGCTTGAAGTATACAAAGTCACAATAGCTATCCAGGTAATAGGAAACAAAGTCAATGGTAACAATAGCTTCAGTAGATAGGAGACTCCGGAGAAGAACACAACTCAGTCCAGATGGATATGCAATACAAAAGCAAAGTCAATGGAAAGTATGCATACCGCGGTTCAGGAGAGCAGGCTGTCAGAGAGACGTGCAGGGATACCTGAACGGCTGAAGGCCGGCAGGAGGAGAGACCACTGGAGGGTGGAAGCGGTAATCAGGTTGGTGCAGCGCACGGCAGGTAATCCAGAATCAACGAAGCAATACTCAGGAAGCAGTAGTAAGTGAAACTGGAAACATGAACACGGGAGAGTTGAGGCTGTCTGGTATCCAGCAGTAGTGGTGGAGGCAGCGGAGAGAAGACACGCTGAACACGGGAGAGTAGAGGCGGTCTGGAACCCTGTAGTAGTAACGGAGGCAGCAGAGAGCTGACACGCTGAACACAGGGGAGTTGAGACGAACTGGAGTCCGGTAGTAGTAGCAGATAGGAATCAGCTGAGTGCAGGCACGATGAACACAGGAGAGTTGAGACGAACTGGGGTCCGGTAGTAGTAGCAGATAGGAATCAGCTGAGTGCAGGCACGATGAACACAGGAGAGTTGAAGTGGTCTGGAAACCACAATAGCAGTAAACAGGAATCAGCTGGAGCTGAATACACGAGGAAACACAGGAACACCTTCAGAGGCTCATGGGGAATGAGACTCCAAGATCAGGCAACCAGGTAATGGTCACAGGTGGTTTAAATAGGGAGGGTTGCCTGATCATCCAATCAATTAAAAGCAACAGGTACTGAAGGTTTGATAAGGGCTGCACATGCGCAGACCCTCAGGATGGCGGACGGCCACGGGAAATGGCACTCACAGTCCGGTGAGTGACAGGAAAAGAGAAAAATATTTTAAAAAGTTCCATGTTTCTGCAGGTACTACAATTAAAGCAGGAGAAGCCATATCTTTTGTTTTCAGGCCAATCAGACTCTGGATGGACAATCTATATACACAAGAAAAAGTAGACAATGCTTGCTAAAAGTATTAATTTCTAGTATGGAACAGCATTTCCAATTTACAGGTCTACCATTTGGCCTCTCAACCTGACCCTGAGCATTCACAAGGTTCTGGTGGTCCTGATGGCCGCTCTCAGAAAACCTAGAGTGTTGCCATATCTAAACGATAGTCCCATAATAGGAAAATCTAAAAATATTGACAAAATCAGGACATCAAGGTAATTGAGTCATTATGTATCGATTGAACAATTGCAATTTCTGGGTATATAGATAGAAATGAGACAAAAAGCATTGGTGTCACGAGAGAATAAACAAGGTTCAAATACTTGCTTATCTAATCTCAACAGAAGTCTTCTCTGAGGGAATGTCTCTGGCTCTAAATAGTTCTCCTTAACCTTAGGTAATCTCCCATGTGCGGGATGGCATTGACAAACAGTGGGATCACAATACTAGGAACAACCTCTAAGACTTACACAGAACACTAGAGGGTCTCTGTACTGATGGCAAGATCCAACAATAAACCAGCATAGACTGTGGTAACCACAGATTCAAGCTCCAAAGGTTGGGTAGTTAACATAAATACAGATGTAATACAGGGTGTATGGAATCAAATGTAAGAGAGATTACATGCAAAGATCCTGGAAGTCAATGTGGCGAGCAATACAACACTTTGTGTCTGAATTGCAGCACAAACATCTATAGATCCTTTCAAACAATTGGATGGTGGTAGCCTTCCTAAACAGACAGGGAGGCACCAAGGAAGAACACATGATGGCAGATATATCAGCAATAATATCGTAGGCAAAAAAACATCTAACATCCACCTTAGCACTTCATGTAGCAGGAAAGGAAAACAAGGTGGCAGATTATCTTCGTCAGGTATCAGATACATCCAGGAGAATGAACACTTAAGTATTTCAACAAATAGAAAAGTTCCTGGTCCCACAAAAAGATTGAAAAGTCAAAATACCAAAGAGAAAGAGAAAAATAAAAAATATCTACTTCAGTCACAAGGTCTCAAAAACAGAGGGAAGAGATGCCCTAATAAAGCTTTGGAAATTCAAAGCAGGGTAAATGTTACCTCCTGATCCTCTGGTTGCACATACACTAAAGAGAAAAAAAAGGGAAGGAAATTCTCCCATTTTGTCCTCACTCACAATGGCTCCCAGTAGCATGGAAGATAATTGTGGAGCAAGCATGGCCAACTCGGCCACACATTCAACATCGTGGGCAAGTTTTTCACCCAAATCAAAAGAACTTCTATTTGATGGTGTGGAGATTGAGCAGTCATTATCGAAGAGTAAAGTTATCTCTGAAAAAGTGATTGGAGTACTACTATAGACAAGAAAGAATAATATAAAACATACTACAGAGTTTGGAATATTTTTATATGTTTGTACAAGGCCAAATTAATCAATGTACTGGATACTACAATACCTCAGATACTGGACTTTCTGGACACAAAATTAATATTAGACAATCTAAATCAAGAGGTTCTTTCCAGCAGCAAAAGAATTCTTACATATAATAAAAGTGGCTAAAGAAACCTTTCTGAGTATGAAAATAGTTAAAGGCTGGAGGGGAACTGCATACCCCAATAAAGAATATGCAACAAAAGAAAAAATATGCAGCAGTGCTCTACAGCTATTAAAAAAAACCAAAATAAAAAGATCTGTGGATAATATAAACCAATTTATTAAAAAATAGTTTTAACATGCACCAAATATGAGTTCATATATTAAAACAAATACCTGCTATAAAGAGCCTGTTTTTGCTTTGGACCCCTATAATTTACGGAAGGCTGTGGCTACAATATAGTACTCAGGAGCCCGACAGCAAGTACCAGGATCTATGGAACAGGGGTCATAACGATCAGCTACAATAGGTAAAATATTTTTTGCTATGCACATTTTCAGTATATCTGGACATTACATCTTGTAATGTATCTTGGAAGAGATTAATTCTATTCCAGTTAAAGATCTGTCTAGGATTCCTACAAAGCTCAGCAACATCGGTTTCATTATGTATATTAATAATAGGGTTTGATTCTAATAAAACATTTCTAAGCATTTTGGAAGCCCCTTTGTTTGAATTACGATTTATTGAAGCACTTCCAAAATGTTTCTGCGATATAGTGAAACAACTATTAAGTTTGGACGAAAGCTGAGGACATCATTTTACCGCTATAAGATCCTTATTAATTGTACTAGTCCTCAACAGATATATATATATATATATATATATATATATATATATATATATATATGCGGCTGTTTTATAAGATATGTGAATACGTTGATTAGAAATAATTTTTTAATAATTTGAGCTCATATTTGGTGCATGTTAAAACTAATTGTTCAATAAATTGGTTTATATTATTCACTGATCTCTTTATGTTGTTTAATAATTTTAGAGCGCTGCAGCAAAAAAATTTGCCCTTGCATAAAATCGCAGCACCTTGTGATCTCAAATTGGTTTTAGAGACTGTAACATTAGAATCCTTTGAACATCTACAGAAAGTATCGCTCAAATGGCAAACGCTCAAAGTAATATTCTAGCCATCACATCTGCTAGAAGGGTGGGAGAACCTTAAGCTCTATGGTACAGAGTCGTTTCTGAACTCTCAGATAAAGTGGTGTCGCAAACAATTTCGGCATTCTTGCCTGTAGTAGTTTGCAAATTTCATGTGAACCATGAAAATTGTACTTTCAGCTCTGTATCCAGAGCCAGCTAAAAATAAAGAGAAAATAACTGCATACATTAGATCTGGCCAAAGCAATGTCTGTGTATAATTGCAGAACAAAAGATGTCAGAAGAACAGATCATTAACATGTACTTCCTGAAGATTTAAGGCAAGATCAAGCTGTTTTATTAAAAACACACTTGCAAAATGAAGTAAGGAATTTCACAGTCTTAAGAGGGGTAAATATGTGTTGTCAAAAATGTTGAAGGCATGTGCCACAACATCAGTGGCTAACTCTTGAGCTCATAAGGAGCAGGCTTTAGCAAAAGAGCTTTGTAAAGCAGCAGGCTGGCCATCATTCTCCAGACACTATCTTCTGGATGTTATGACTTCTCTGTTTAGATGAAAATTTCTTCAAGCAGTTGATCAATAAAAATCTTCTATGTGTATGGATTAATAAGTGTGTAAATTATTTCTTTTTTGACCCCCAAATGTGATTGCTTGGGTACATTTGGAAAAGGCAAATTATGTTTACTTGATTATTTCATTTCCTTCAGGAACTTCATGCCGGTCCCAATGTTTCCTCCCATGTGTCATTGGACGTATTTTTCAGAGACAGTTTGGGAAGTCACTCAAAAGACACGGAAGGAAATATGGAGTGAATGACACTATATACCTTCTGGGGATGTCAACAGTGTTCCTGTCTCTACTCAGCCAATTATGGATTAACCTGTATGTATTGGCTGCCATGGAGTTTTCATAAGGAAATTAAATTATCAGCTAAACATAATTTGCCTATATACTCATTTCCCCCCACCACCCTCCCCCTTTGTTGCTCCTCTACCATTATGCACTTCCTGTTGTTCATTTTCAATCACTGTCTCATGTAATTCTTTTTAATTCTTCCCCCCAACATCCCCTGCAATTCATTATCTCTATTCCCATGCCACTTCTTAACTCATATAAAGGTGGTGAGAAGAGTAGAGGATGTCCCTAGTATCACATACCATACTGCTTCACCAGGTCGTTGATAGGCTGTGAACATGTGCAGGGATGACATCATATTCATATGAATGCCCTGCTCAAAGCATGGTGTGTGTGTGATACCCAAGGACCTACCATCCTATACCCACCGACTATATACACAGAAGCGATGAGGAGATGGGAGAATTACAAGAGAAGGGAAAAGCAGAGAGTTTTGTTCCTGGATATTCCTGGGAGTAACTTTAAAAAAAATGCTGTTAGGGTTAAAGTCTGGTAGCATTGTCTTTCTTTCCTTATGTTGTCTATTTCATACGTTAGTTCAACACTGTTATTTGTACCTTGTCTGTATTGCACTGAACACAACATCTGCTCCTCTATTTGCTTTCCTGTTTCAAATTTACTCAGCACATTTCTATACATAATAGTATGTAAAACAAAACCATGTAACTGCATAAATATGTTAATCTAACAAACATGATTTATTCATTATATGAATGGGTAAGAGAATGTGTTTGGAGCATGGTAAAATTCAAATTACCATTGATTGCCACAAATCTGGTCCACCGATCACAGCCAATAAGTGCATGGTTATTATGAAGATCTGCACTTCAGTTACATCGATTCTGATTATATCCAGGAAGCCAGAAAAAAAAATGACAAACATAATTATTACAACAATATTATTTTAAAAAGTATTATATTAGTTCTGAGACTGGTTATTAAACAATTACATTACAGTAGTCTATATTTAAAAAAAAAAAAAAAAAACATTTCAAAATTCAGCAGCACATATGCATTTGTATGTAAAATGATGACAAATGGAAACACAGGGAATTAATTATAGGCCCACTAAACGTAGCTTTATTTAAGAGCTGCATGTGACATTCACAAATTTCAGGAGAGTAAGCTAATTCAAGGATACTGCAAGGAACCTTTTGGCTTTAAAATAGCCGATAACAGGAAAATGCTTTCAGTTGTTGTATACAAAATTAAATACATAAAAGGAGACATTAACTCTTATCTATTTTTTCATAGTAAACTACATCATAAATGAAGTCCTATCCTATTACAATCATTGGTTGAAGTTGCGATATGGAAAATGTAAGTGAATGGAATTTGAGAATTAACAATGAAAGCTATCCACAGTATTTCAAAATAGGCCTTGTGCTTGCACAGAAGTACTTTATTGGGATAAAATGTGGATTTGCTAGGAAGAATCAGAATTAGTGTATTAGGCCTCATACTCACAGGTGTTTTACTTGTGCTTTTAATGCTTAAATGTTTGATATGTAAAAAAAAAATACACTAATTGGTAAAGTAAGACTAAAAACAATGGTTACTAGTGTCAGACCTGTTTACATGTGTTTTACATGAGAAAACGCCAGTGGATATGAGCACTTCTGAAGAGGCTCTTTTTTCTGAAGAGCAGTCTATAAAATAAAATTAACAGAAGGAGATCGATCACCCTTTCATAGTATGGGAACTTATAGTATGGGAACTTATAGTATGGGAACTTATATTAGTGAATGCTTTAGGATGTATTTTCATATTTAATACAGTTATATAGTATTATGTTTATAGAACCTTCAAACAAATTAATATGTAGAAAATAAAAACAAAGTTACTTGTAGAAGTAAATTAGTAAATATATTAAATAATTGCTATTTGTGATATATAGATAGATTAACAGAATTTCAATTTTCATATATTTTTCCTGGAAGATGAGGGCAAGAAAAGAAAATTTGCTATTGGTGTTTATGGCAGGGGTAATTTTTTAATTCAAAATCAAGATATTTATTATACACAGTATGGCTGTTTGCTGCATCTTTCAACTGTTTTTTTCAAATCTTATTGTGGACACACATAGGCCGATTCTACTGCACAGCGCTACATCAAGATTCTTGTCAAAAATGGGCACATACGCAAGTGGCCAAATTGGAAAAGATGATTGTTAAGTTCTCAATACAAGCAGCCTAATAATGATCCTATGAATTCTGAAAGGATTATTATCACACATTGCAGTTGTTTTAGGGCTACACATGCTGCAAAGTCTGGCCTTTTGTCAGGCTTACACAATTGTAAAGATCATCATCAACATTTATTTATATAGCGCCAGCAAATTCTGTAGCGCTTTACAATTGGGAACATACATTAATAAGACAATACTGGGTAATACATACAGAGAGAGAGGTAAGAGGGCCTTGCTCGCAAGCTTATAATCTATGGGGATGTAGCACTGCTGGCCTTACATAATTAATGTGTCTCCAGAACGGCTGTGGAGACACCTTGAGCTTACTTTTTTACTGAAATATCTGCTAATTTTTGCTTGAGCCCCATAGAGCTGTGAGCAAAATGAGCGGATATTTTTACCGTACCAACGGTAAAAATGTGCGGCCACGGTTTTCAGGAACTTTGCGGCTAATTGAATCTCCCCCATTAAGTGCATATACTAAAAAAGTGGCAGCACAATGGCACATGGGATAGGATTGCTAACTCACAGCACTGGGATCATTAATTTGATTCCAACCAGTACCCTATTTGTGTGGAATTTGAATGTCCGCTCCATGGTTGAGTGGGTTTCCGTGGGAAACTCTGGTTTCCGCCCATAAAAACCATACTGGTTGGTTAAGACAAAAATAGACCCTGGTGTGTGGGGTATATAATTTAGACTATAAGTGCCAATGGGGCAGGAACAGATGTAAGTGATTATATAAGGCAGCAACTGAGCACAACCAAGATGACTGCCTCATCCTCTTCAAAATGTAAAGTGCTTTGAGTTATATTGGGAGAAAAGTGCTATATAAATAAATCCCACCCCTTCTAACTGTAATTGAATGCTTATCTGTAGAGTCCACAGCAAAAAGTAAATGTGATAAATAATTAAAAATATAGAGTCCCATAAAGGTTATTTCGCAATAATTCAAGTTTATTTACAATAATATTGAATAAATATGAATCACTTGGGCAGTTTAAAAAACTTCATGGTGTCAAATTAATCTACACTAATGTAATGTGCAGATTATATACACACACACACAGTATATATTAGATTAGACTTGGGACACATTTTTAAAAAAAGACTTATATTGAGACAACGAAATATTTTAAGAAACTAACAATAGATTAGGATCATCACAACACATTTACATCTTATAAATAGTAATGTAATCAAATTAGAATGTAACTCGTTTTTTTGTATAATAAATATCCCTCAACTAGAAAAATATTCAGGGTACTATTAGTAGGACTGTAGGTGGTGGCAGTGGCGAATGGGGCCACAATGGTTCTGCTAGTTGGAGGAGGGAGCTTAGAGTACAAACAAAAAGTTTGGCTTCAGTTGTTCATTAACACAACAATTTACTGCCTAACTTAATGCTAACATGATTAAATATAGTTTAATATAAGGACAGAAGGAAGAAGAGAGAAGGCAACATTTTGTTACCACTTGAGGTTAGGTTCAAGTATTTCTTTTCAGCCAATCATCAGTGATTGCCCTTGTTATAGCCTATAAGAAAACACAACAATTCTCCATGAAGCCGAGGCCTGGACAAAATTGTTAGAAAATTAGGAACCAACAACTTTGTAATGAAAAATCTTTGGCTGAACAAAACTTTTAGGAGTGAGGCTAAGTAAATTGATGAGCTATGCAAAATAGTTGGTGCCTGTTGTTTTCTCACAAAAATATTGACCAATATATTGCAAAGCATCCTAACAAAGGTTTATAAATAATAATGATCGGCATATAGGGTGCATTTGCGTGAAGCGGAGAGATGGATGTGTTTAAATGAGCAAGTTCATCCACCTCATATTAAAAACTTTGCTCAGCAACACACATATCCTTACAATTGTAAAGCACCTGAACTGGAAAACTTGTCCAATAGGAACAGCTAAGCAGAAGGAGAAATATAGGCAGACACAAATGTCAGAGAAATTCGATCACTAAGTCACAAGCCCGAAAATTCTTAACCAAAAGGAGAGCATAGTGGTAGGAAAGCATTAGAGGAGCACAGTGCAGTGTTTCTCTAGATCAGCCAGACCATTCAGGCTGGCAGCAAGTGTGAAACCCTGTCAATGAGAATTGGGGTGCTTCCTTGCACCAGAAACCGAGGCAAAGCAAGCTAATGTGAGACCTGATCAGGAGGATTGTAGGACAATGACTGCAGTTGTTCTAGGTGCACAACTGAATAGAAATAGTTTCTTCATATAAATCTGCACTAGACAAAGCTGTGGGTGACTTGACTGCAGACATCATTTAAATAGGTAATTGCATAGCAAAAGTAGAAAATGTCATGGACTATTCTTTAATTCATACCACATACTTGGAAGATGAAAACTGTGCCCTTTGGGACAAGATTCAAACTTTAGTATAAGCAAGAGGACATAGAAAAAGATAGACACCAAAATATGAGAGTATTGGAATTAGTTTTATTTATATTCCTCGCTTTGCCAGGAAAAACCATGGAGAATATTAAAACACCATTATTTTGGAACCAATGATGATGATGCAAAAGCTGTACACGTGAGGTGGAAATTAAGGGGTTAAAGATACAGATCTTTAAATGAGTTATCTCAGGCTAAATGGACAGCTTTCCATTTAAATGTCATATGACATATGACAATAATGTATTAAACATTTTTTTGTCTAAATGTGAAAATGAATGTTTGCGAAGGTAGTATGTGGGACCTAGACAAAATTGCATTGGAATGGTAGAAAGTATCACCTTGTTCATTGGGTTAAGAAAGAGACGCACAGTGAGAGACTTGCTGCTGCCTTAACTGTGAGCAGGACTACGGCTCTGCGGTTTCAGCAAAAGAATTACTCCCTTGAGAACTCAGAGGAGCTAAGCTGAGATGACAAATGAGGACCAGACTTTTACTTAAATGTCATTGACAGATAATCATTTGGGCATAGTTAATTATTTACTATAGAGGTTGGGGTGGAAGGATGGTGAGCAACACTGAAAGTTGTATAATATTAGGATACGACGTTCACGTCAAGTTTCTTGAGGGTACAATCTGAAAGAAATCAAGAACAGGGGCTTTCAATAAGTCATGTTTGTTTTAAAATTAAGTACAAACCTTTAAAATAGCATAGATTCACCATGCAAGTTGCCGGACATACTCTCCCTCCCAACACTTGCAATCCCTACCGATTACCTTTTCTTTCTAACACTTCCTTGATAATCTTAGTGACCCCATACATAGATATTTTGCTATCTTACCTCCTTCCCATCATTTTCAGAGCTTTCTTGCGTATCCTTAATTCTACCTTTAGGAATAGAATTAAAATGCCTAGTTGTAAGTAGTATATATCCTAAAAAGCAGCTTTCTAACTAGTCTACTAGTATCCAAAAGCAAGTTTTTGCTCCTCAAATAAAAACAGAATTTCTGATAAGTTTTAAGCAATGTGCTAAATCATGAATCTTCTAAATTCAATTTTTGATTATAAAATGTATCATACATTTGTTGACTGACCTCTGCCCAGGACAGACGTGTCCTGCCTGCTCTCCTGCTCTCTCCAGCGGAGCCCAGCCCAGCTTGGAACCCCTCTGGGCCCCGTATTCAAACATGGAGATGCCTGACTCCTCTACCACCGGGCTCTACCACTAATGGCCGGTGAAATCTGCCTCCCTCCCTCCCTCCCTCGGGGTATTACCCGCTGATCCTCTGCCGCTGTCTCTACGCCAGGCCGTGGCTTCGGCCTCACTCTCCGGCCTCCTCGTGCTCCTACCTGATGCTGGACCTCCTGCCACCACGCTGCTGACTCCCGCTGCTCCACTTCCTGCTCTTCTCGTCTGTTCATCGCCTGCTGTCTGGTCCTGCCGTATGGACCTCCATGACCGCTGCTCCCGCTGTCCTGTGGATCTAGGCTGCTGTGTCGTCTCTAGTCTTCCAGCTGCTGTTCTTGTGGCTGCTTCGCTTCTGCTCCTCCAGACCGACGCTGCTGTTCTCCTTCAGCTGATCCCCTCCGTGACTCCTGCTGCTCCGTCTGCTGTGGTCTCCCGCCGTCTCCTGCCACTCCGACTGCTGTGGTCTCCCTCTGTTACATTTCCACTGTATTATACAAGGGGAAACATTTATAAATTATGTTTGCAGCCTCCCCCATTGTCTGTGGTGAAAGCCCACAGAATGGTAATAGAAGTTTGGATGGAGCGTCTCCTGACGCCCACCTCCTTACGTGGCTCCTCTCCTGTCCTTCTGTGGATGCCCCCTCATCTCATCTGATGCCCTGCAACCCTCTCGAAGCCTCCTACTCTCCACAACCGTCTCCCTGGGCCTGTGACTCTGCCTCACCGTGACTCTTGTCTTCGTCCTTAACTGACTTTCTTACTGTGACTCTCCTTTTCCCCCCTGGATCTACACCTTTGCCTGCACCTCAGACTTGTTTGGTACCTGTTACTATTTTACCGGATTTTAATCTTTACCTGTTTTTATTTTTACCTGATATTATTTTACCTGCCATTAATTTGTCTTGTTTTTATAATATTTTACCTGCCATTATGTTGCTTTGTTTCTTTTTTTTCTGAATTTTTCTCTTACCTGTTTCTATTTTTACCAGTTTTTACTCTGATCTGTTTCATTGTCCTTACTATCTCACTGTCCTGTTGCTCCATGTTTTCCATGCCCTAACTTTATTATCGTCTTATATATTGCTTTTGTCTTCTATATTGCTATTGTCTCGCATACTGCTATTGTCTTCCTTGCTGCTATTTTCTTCCTTGCTGCTATTAAATTCCATATTGCTATTGTATTCCATATTGCTATTGTCCTCCATATTGCTATTGTCTCCCTGTTGTCTTCCATATTGCTATTATCTCCCTGATATTACTCTTATCTATGTTTCTCTGTCCTCTTTATCTCGCTGTTCTGTTACTCCTTGCCTTATTTTCTGTTTTTGTCTTCCAAGCCCTCCTTGCCTTATCTTCAGCTCTGTCATACTAGGCCTCTCTAATCGACCTCATCCCTTTCGCTCTTGGTCTCCCCTCCTCCTCCCTCTTTTCTGCCCTCCCTCCTCCCTTCTGTCACCCCCCCTCTCTCTCCTTACTATGCCTCCCCGCTCTCATTCCATACCCATACTCTCCCCCGCCTTACCTCACCCGCTCCTCCTCACCCCCCCGCGCACTGCCCATCTTGGTAACCTCATCCCCATCTCCCCCTCTCCTCTCCCCCTTTCTCATGTGCAATCTGGAACGTTAGATCAGTCTGCAATAAACTGACTGCTATCCACGACCTCTTTTTATCCAACTTCCTTAACCTTCTTGCCATTACTGAAACCTGGCTCTCCGATTCTGACACCGCCTCCCCCGCTGCCCTCTCCTATGGTGGCCTCTACTTCACCCACTCCGCCAGACCTGGTGCCCGCCCAGGTGGGGGGGTGGGCTTCCTCCTATCCTCCACCTGTACTTTTCGTGTCATTCCCCCTGAACCCTCCCTCTCCTTCTCCTCCTTTGAAGCCCACTCCATCCGCCTCTTCTACCCCATCCATCTCCGTGTCACTGTAATCTACTGCCCCTCTGGCCCCACCTCCCTCTACCTTGACAACTTTGCTGCCTGGCTTCCTCACCACCTCTCATCCGACCTCCCCTCCATCATCCTCGGCGACTTTAACTTCGCCATGGACAATCCCACCGACCCTGCTTTCAGCAAACTGCTCACCCTTTCTTCCTCCCTTGGTCTTACCCAATGGATCTCCTCCTCTACCCACTGCCTTGGTCACTCCCTTCATCTTGTCTTCTACCTATGTAGTCTCTCTGAATTCTCCATCTCTCCCTTTCCTCTATCCGATCACCATCTCCTCTCCTTCTCTCTCTCCTCTTCCTCTGCTCCTCCCCCCTGCCCAAACCTACTCTGTCCATACGCAACCTCGACGGTCTTAACCCGGCCTCTCTGTCCTCCTCTCTCGATACCCTCCTTTCTCCCCTTTCCTCCCTGGCCTGCCCCATCCAAGCGGTCTCCCTCTACAACCTCACCCTCACCTATGCTCTGGATGTGGTCGCCCCTGCCCACTCCGTCCACCCTTGCTGTTCCAAACCCCAACCCTGGCACTCCAAATTTACCCGCTTCCTCCAAAAATGCTCCTGTACCACTGAACACCACTGGTGAAAATCCCGCTCCCTGGCTGACTTCCTCCAATTTAGATTCATCCTTTTATCCTACAGCTCTGCCCTCTCACTCGCTAAACAATCTTTCTTTAAAACCCTCATCTCGTCCCAATCTTCTAACCCCCGCCACCTCTTCGCCACCTTCAACACTCCCCTGGCCCCTCCCTCTCCTCCCACCCCTTCTTCCCTGACTGCCTCCGACTTCGCCTCTTTTTTCTCCTCTAAAATTGAGGCCATCCGACTTGAAATCTCCTCCTCCACTCTCTCGTCCACCCCCCCCACTCCTCCGTCCGTCCCCCCCTAGCCACCTTTCCCTCTACTCCTTCCGCCTCACCACGGGCGAGGAAGTCCACTCTCATTTCATCCTCCCCCCCTCTACCTGTCCCCTGGATCCCATCCCCTCCCACCTTCTTCGCTCCCTTTCCCCCACCACCTGCCCCCACCTCGCCCACCTCTTTAATCTTCCCCTCCTCCTTCAAACATGCTCTTGTATCCCCCATTCTTAAGAAACCTAATCTTGACCCCACTTCTCCCTCCAACTATCGCCCCATATCTCTCCTCCCCTTTGCCTCCAAAATTCTCGAAAGGCTCATCTGCAGCTATCTCTACCTTTCTGAACATTCCCTCCTTGATCCTCTCCAATCTGGTTTCCGCCCCCTTCACTGCACTGAAACTGCCCTGGCTAAAGTCACCAATGATCTCCTCTCATCCTCCTTGATCTCTCTGCAGCCTTCGACACCGTCGACCACCCCCTCCTCCTCCACACCTTCCAGTCCTTTGGCCTCTCCGGCCCAGTCTTGTCCTGGTTCACCTCTTACCTTGCTGACCGTTCCTTCTCCGTCTCCACCTCTGGGTCTCTCTCCACCCCGTCCACCCTTCTAGTCGGGGTCCCTCAGGGCTCTGTTCTGGGACCCTTACTCTTCCCTGGGTGAACTCATCAGCTCCTACGGCCTCAACTACCATCTCTACGCCGACGACACTCAACTATACCTCTCCGCTCCTGATCTCTCTCCCTCCCTCCTCTCTAGGGTGTCCGCCTGCCTCTCTGCCATCTCCTCCTGAAAGTCCTTTAGATTCCTCAAACTTAACCTCGCCAAAACTGAACTCATAGTCTTTCCTCCCCCTCACACCTCGCCCCCTTCTGTCCTCTCTATCACTGTCGACAACACCTCTATCTCCCCTGTCCCCCAACTTCGCTGCCTCGGTGTACTAAAGGCTGCCTCTGTGTCATACTCGACTCCTCTCTCTCTCTCCTTTGGCCCGCACATTCTCTCTTTTGCTAAATCCTGCCGCTTCCAGCTGCGTAACATCGCTCACATCCGGCCCTTCCTCTCCCAAGATGCCACCAAATGTCTTATTCACTCTCTGATCATCTCCCGCTTGGACTACTGTAACCTCCTCCTCACTAGCCTCCCCCAATCTCATCTCGCTCCCCTTCAATCTGTACTTAACGCAGCCGCTAGGCTTATCTTCCTTTCTCGCTGCTCGTCTGTCTCCCCCTTCTACCAATCCCTTCACTGGCTCCCCTTCCCATACAGAATCCTCTTCAAGCTCCTCACTCTTACATACAAGGCCCTCGCCAACTCCACTGCACCCTACAACTCCACCCTCCTCTCTATTCATGCTCCATCCCGCCCCCTCCGATCTGCCAATGACCGTCGCCTCTCTTCCCCCTGATCACCTCCTCCCTTGATTTGGATTGATGATCAAAGATATCCCAAACATGGTAATAAAATCCTTAAGCAATATTTTTTGCTAATGGTGAATGGTACTGCTTTTGTATATGGGTAAGCTTCAAAGACAACCACAGTATTTGCAAACAATTGCAAGCACATGTTTAACATTGCAACACTTCTTTATTTGAATAAATATATTTAAATTGGAAATTTACAAAAGGTTTTCAAGGTGGGGATTGTGCTGCTTTCAATATCTTCTCAACCTTGCCCTCACTATATGCCTAAAAAAAAAAAGGCATGCATGTCAATACTAGTGAGCAACATATGTACAATTTTAAGCAAACCAATCCTTTTGCACCCAAGAAAAACTCCCGCCTTTATGTGGCAATCCATAATATGACAGTAGCAGTGCAAACACAAGTTATCAGGCAGAAATACTTCACCATAAAGCCTCCATATATAACATTTTCGGACTCAAGGGCTATATCTTGGAGGTTAGCTAGGTTAGTTAGGAAATGTAGTATGGCGAGAGAATGTTTTTTCCCAGTACAAAAGACTGTGCATTACCTGGTGTGGTATGAAACAGAGCAGCAGTTTTGGTAGTGGAGTTAGATAAACCATTTCCTTTGAGGACATATTGTGTGCTCTGAGGTATACAATTCCAACAGCAGAGGGTAATGGTAAAGCATCTAGACATAGAGCAACATGCAGGATATTTTTGGTTGGTAGCCCTTTTGAGGTGAGGAACCCACGTTGTTTCCACATTTATCCATAATCATGTCCTACACCAAATGCCTACTGAAAATCAGTGTGAACATTATAGGTGTTAACACACCTAGAAAACCATTTCTTGTATTTGGGATATAGAATAGCGAGCCAAATTAGAAGTTTGCATCCAGTATTACAGATTACCATATCATTTTAAACTTCTTTCCACAATGCTGATCAACTTGAAGATCGTTTAAATAAACTGAAATGTGAATATGTGAAACAACTCAAATAATCCAAAAATATAGTTAACTAAAGCAAACCATTTTTTTTAAAATCAAATATTTTTATTGAGATTTTTTAAAAACAGTACAAAAAAATGAAAAACATGACATTAGTTCCAAGACATGCTGCATTCCACAATATTTAGAAGAAACATAATAACAATCCAGATATTGCATTGTGCATCATACAAACATTGCACCTGAATGACAATATAAAGTAACAAGTATTATATTGTGTCCAGCTCCTTTAACCTCTTTGATGTAGGGGGAGAATAGTAAGACAATAAAATAGATGAGTATTTGCGATCTACCAGTGATGTTGAAGATATGTATGGGGGGGAGAAGCAGTCTCGAGATCTTACTAAAGTAGGTGAAAGGCATCAAATGTGGTCAAAATTCACAACCAGGGACCACACAGCATACCGTGACTTTGCCCATCTCAACCATACTTTGAAGTATTTTTCCATGGTGTTCCGGGACCAGTGAGTAAACCGCTAAATGCCCTACTGCTACATTAACTAGGGTTACCCAGGCACTAAAGTCAGGACTATATTAAACACTGCTGGCTGTGAAATATTGCAAAGACTGAAAACAACAGTCAACAAAGTGTCAAAACAGATTGCATTAAATAGAGTGATTAAAATGAGTAAAAAGTCTATTTATTTACATGTAGCCATTAGACTCCATGTGGATAAATGGCTTAAGATGCCAAAGTTCATGTAACATAATATAGCCTTCAAAAAGAAGTTTCACAGGCATCATTGCAGATGGTTACATAAGTTTCAGAAGAGAATACAAAACTATTCTACCTACACTAATATGTGAGGAAGAGAAGTAAGTGTAAACAGAAGGTGGACATTTTTTATTGAACACAGGAAGAAAAACGTTCAATGTCAGAGAGCAATGAGAAAAATGCAAGTTGTGGATGAGCACTGTTATTATTACAAAACAATGAAACGGCATACAAAATGATGTCAATATATACACCAATCATCCACAACATTAAAACCACCTACCTATTATTGTGTAGGACCCCCTCGTGCTGCCAAAACAGATCTGACCCGCCAAGGCATGTGGACTCCACAAGACCTCTGAAGGTGTCCTGTGGTCTGGTACCTAGACGTTCGCAACAGATCCTTTAAGTCTTGTAAGTTGCAAGGTGGGGCCTCCATGACTGACTTGTTTTTCCAGCACATCCCACAGATCATCAGCAGCAGCTATTTATATAGCCACACTAATTCCACAGCGCTATACAGACGACTCACTAACATCAGACCCTGTACTTCATCTGCAACAAAGTTTAGGTAGATGGTATTGGCAGGATACCATCCACATGAATGCCAGGACCCAAGGTTTCACATTACCCAGAGCATCACACTGCCTCCAACAGCTGCTTTCTTTTCATAGTGCATCCTGGTGTCATTTCTTCCCTAGGTAAATGTCGCACACGTACCAGGCTGTCGACATGATGTAAAAGAGATTCATCAGACCAGGCCACCTTCTTCCATTGCTCAATGGTCTAGTTCTGGCGTGGACATGCCAATTGTAGACACTTTCGACGGTGGATAGGGGTCAACATGGGCATTGATCGATCGGCGGCTACGCAGCCCCATACACAGCAAGCAGCAATGCATTAACATTTTCAGCAACTTGTGCTACATTAGCTTTTCTGTGGGATTGGAAAGATGGGCTAGCCTTCGCATCAATGAGCCTTGGGCATCCATGACCCTGTTGCCAGTTCACAGGATGTCCTTCCTTGGACCACGTTTGGTAGATACTAACCCCTGCAGACTGGGAACACCTCACAAGACCTGCTGTGTTGGAGATGTTCTTACCCAGTGGTCTAGTCATCACAATAGAGTCCTTGTTAAAGTCGGTCAGATTCTTATGCTTGCCCATTTTTCCTGCTTTCAACACAACAACTTCAACTTCAACTCTCTCTCGTCCTCTCCCGCTCCCCTCCCCATGCCCACTCCTTCTCACTCCAGGCGCAACCTTGACACCCTCGATCCTGTTACTCTGTCCTCTACTCTTGACACTCTCCTTTCTCCCCTCTCCTCCCAGGCTTGCCCCAACCTGGCGGTCTCCTTCTACAACCACACCCTCACCTCTGCTCTTGACGCCATCGCCCCGTCCCACTCTGTCAAACCCCGTCACTCCAAACACCAGCCTTGGCACTCCAAATTCACCCGCTTCCTCCAAAAATGCTCCCGTACGGCTGAACGACACTGGAGAAAATCCCGCTCCCTGGCTGATTTTCTCCACTTCAAGTTCATCCTCTCTTCCTATAGCACCGCGCTCTCTCTTGCCAAACAATCTTTCTTTAAATCCCTTATCTCCTCCCAGTCCTCCAACCCCTGCCGCCTCTTCGCCACCTTCAGCACCCTCCTCTCCCCCCCCGCCACTGACTTTGCCTCCTTTTTCTCCTCTAAAATCGAGGCCATCCGTCTCGAAATCTCCTCCTCCCCTCACCCACCCGCCCGCCCCCACCCTCCCTCTCCCTCTCGCCACCACTCCCTCTTCTTCCGCCCCACTATGGGTGAAGAAGTCCACTCTCTCATCTAATCCTCTCCTCCGTCTTCCTGTCCCCTGGACCCAATCCCCTCCCACCTCCTTCGCTCCCTTTCCCCCACCACCTGCTCCCAACTCGCCCACCTCTTCAATCTCTCCCTCTCCACCGGCATCTTCCCCGCCTCCTTCAAACACGCTCTTGTATCCCCCATTCTTAAGAAACCTCATCTCGACCCCACCTCTCTCTCCAACTATTGCCCCATCTCTCTTCTCCCTTTTGCCTCCAAAATACTTGAGAGGCTCGTCTGCAGCCGCCTCTCCACCTACCTCTCTGATCACTCCCTCCTCGATCCTCTCCAATCTGGCTTCCGCCCCCTCCACTCCACCGAAACTGCCCTGGCCATAGTCACCAACAATCTCCTCTCTGCCAAAGCTAGGGGCCACTTCTCCCTTCTCATTCTCTTGGATCTCTCAGCGGCCTTCGACACAGTTGACCACCCGCTCTTGCTCCACACCCTTCAATCCTTTGGCCTCTCCGGCTCCGCCCTGTCCTGGTTCACCTCTTTACCTTGCTGACCGTACCTTCTCCGTCTCCACCTCCGGATCTATCTCCCCCCTTCCTCCCTTCCAGTAGGGGTTCCCCAAGGCTCTGTTCTCGGAATCCTACTGTTCTCCCTTTACACCTCTTCCCTCGGTGAACTCATCAGCTCCTTTGGTCTCAAGTACCACCTCTATGCTGATGACACCCAACTCTACCTTTCCTCTCCCGATCTCTTTCCCTCCCTCCTCTCCAGGGTGTCCGCCTGCCTCTCCGCCATCTCCTCCTGGATGTCCTCTAGATTCCTCAAACTCAATCTCACAAAAACCGAGCTTATTGTCTTTCCCCCACCTCACTACCCCTCCCTTTCCGACCTTTCTATCACCGTTCTCAACTCCTCTATTTCCACTGTTTCTCAACTTCGCTGCCTCGGCGTCACCCTGGACTCCTCTCTCTCCTTTGTCCCTCACATCCTCTCTCTCGCCAAATCCTGCCGCTTCCATCTGCGCAACATCGCACGCATTCGGCCCTTCCTCTCCCAAGATGCCACTAAAGCCCTTGTCCACTCTCTTATTATCTCCCGCTTGGACTACTGTAACCTCCTCCTTACTGGCCTCCGCCGCTCTCATCTCGCTCCCCTTCGCTCCGTACTCAATGCAGCCGCTCGGCTCATTTTCCTTTCTCGCCGCTCCTCTTCTGTCTCCCCCCTCTACCAATCCCTCCACTGGCTCCCCATCCCCTACAGAATCGTGTTCAAGCTCCTCACTCTTACGTTCAAGGCCCTCTCCAACTCCACTGCTCCCTACATCTCCAACCTTATCTCCAATCACGCTCCATCCCGCCCTCTACGTTCGGCTAACGACCGTTGCCTCTCTTCCCCCCTGGTTACCTCCTCCCATGCACGCATCCAAGACTTCTCCCGCGCTGCCCCCCTCCACTGGAACCAGCTCCCCCGCTCCATCAGAACTTCCCCCAACTTGTCCAGCTTTAAACGGGCCCTAAAAACCCAACTCTTCCTTAAAGCCCTTCACTCCCCCACCCAGTGACCTCCTCCCAGTCTCCCCCTACCCCCCTCCCTCTCCTGTCCCCCTCCTTGTTCCCACCTTTTCATTCTCCTCTCCCCCCCTCTCTGTCTCTGCCTCCGCTCTCCCCATTCCCTCCTCCTACCATTGTGTCTCTGTCTGTCCTACCCTCCCCTTAGATTGTACGCTCCTCCGAGCAGGGCCTCCTCTCCTTTTGTTCTCCACCACCTTAACACTGCTCTCCAGCTCCTTGTCTCCTCCGTGAGGTCCTCCGGCCCCTGTCTCTACCCCGCTGGGGGTTCTCATCTCTAATCTAGCTGTTCAATGAGCTTCTTAGTTACTGTGCTTTCTGTTAACTGTACTGTGCTGTCTCACCCTGTATCGCGTTTCTGTCTGTCCCTGTACGGCGCTACGGATACCTAGTGGCGCCCTATAAATAAAAATTAATAATAATAATAATAATAACTGACTGTTCACTTACTGCCTTATATATACCACCCCTTGGCAAGCACTACAGTAATGAGATTATCAATGCTATTCATTTATCAATGGCTTTAATGTTGTAATTGATCGGTGTAAACTTTAAGCCTATAATCTGAGCGCAAATATGAAAAAAGGAAGACTCGCTGGAGGATACTAATTTATAATCCATTCACCTGGAGATTCTATCATTTCTATAGAAATGGTAATTCAGCTGCTTTTCACCTGCCTCCATCCACCTAACATGAGAAGATTTCAGCATTTAATTTTTCCACTTTACAATTCACTGTATTACACTAGGCGTAAAATGTAGGTATCTTTTGAACAGGCCCCCATTAAATCATAACTCCAACCTAGGGTGCAATTGAGCAGGTTAAACATAAATGGTTAACTTACTTTTTTTTTACGATGATAAAGCATTTTGTATTTATGTTTAACTTATTTATATCCACCCAAAACTAGCCTTTGAATCAGTGTATATGGATGAATACATTGCAGTGAAAAACATTCCATATGGAATGGCCATTTTATAACCAATGTAACATGGTGTTCGGCAACTCTGCCTTGGCAAATCCCATAGCACTATCATCAAGCTGCGGTGATGCTCACAGTCCAACACCTGAAAGCAGTCAGTCAAGTGTGCCATCACTAATGATTAGCGATGATTCGCAGGATGAACATGGCGATTTGAAATGTTCAAATGTAAACAAAGAAACCATGAATATGTCAGCAGAGGAATTGGCAGACTCACAACCAACCGTTGCAAAAGACACAACCGTTGCCAGCGACACAATCTTGGACTTCGACACAGACCCTGATGTTACATTCAAAACAGTAAGTTTATTAATTTTAGAATTTTTAAAGTAAATGAAATAAATATATGAAAGTTTAACAGTACTAAACAAAACTAGGCGTAAAAACATATGAAAAGAATACATATATGTTGCAGCGTGAAGCTAGTGTGCAGGAGGGAGGAGGCCTGGACCACATTTCAGCTTACAACACTGCTATTTAATTTTGCAGCAATATTCATTCATTCTCGGTGGCCCTAATCTATTTTCTTTCTTTTTCCCATTTGTAGTTTACAATGTTCCTAAAAGGAAAAAGCAGCTAAATAAGATGGAACAAGCAACAAAAGCCATGAGCACAGTAATGGTAGAACAGCTCAAGGGAATGGATATGGCTATGGCGGCTAAAGAAGAAGCACGTCTGCAAGGATAATGAGCACAAACTGCAGGACTCTTTCTTTACCCAAATAATGGGTATGTAAGAGCGGATTCTGAGGGAGAACTGCAAATTTATGATGGCCTGATGCCAAGACTGAAAGGACCTATACAACCTCAACCACCATACCACGTTGAAGGTCCTTACCCTTTATATAAGAGGGCCACAGATATTTCCCCCTAACTCAGGTACACCACTAAACACCGCATATCATCCTCCACATATGGTTCCACATAACCCTGAGTAGCCGGTTACTCCCCATAATCTGACGGTAACTGACGGTACCCACATTACCGTCAGTTATAGGAATTGAAAGCTTATACAGTACAGTTATAATGTTTGCATGTGTTTAAGGTAACAATATTTAAAATGTTTTCTATATTTAAAATGTTTATAATGTAAGCACTTGAAAGGTTTTTTATTGCACTACTGTACTGGCACATGTGTCTATTTGTATATATTTTTTTATAAATGCTATGCAAAACAATGCATCCTGTGGTTTAATTGGTACAGTTGGCTCCTCAATACCTAAAGACTTGTTAATATGCTTAAGTATAATATTCACAGTATCCAAGTTAAACATCCTGGGATCCTCTTTCACTTCATCCTCACTATCTGACTCCGAATCCCATTCCTGAGCAGAACTAAATGTTTCAGAAGATGGCCCTGGCCTTATTTCCTCCATATTTTCTGCTATAGGGATCCTGTCCCTTATCGTTCTCTGTTCTGGGGCCTGATACTCTTCCATCGTTTTAACCACCCATGAAAAGAACGGCTTAAATTGTTCAGGGGGGCCAGGCTCCATTACCGTTTCTGGGGTGCATGACACACATAACAGATCAAACCAAAACAAACAAAAATTACAAACATTTTTGTAAAGATGTTTTACATAGGTATTTACTGCTTTGCACAATTTGGGCAAAAATATGTTACATGGGATTTACAAACATGCTTATCGCACTTGAAACATATCATGTTTGTTTTATTATCATTTTTGGATGGACAAAATGTGCATCTGGCATGTTTGATTGCTGTAATATTCTCTGCAGAAGTTCTTGGTTGAGGATCATGAGTAGTTGATTGTACGTTCTTCACAAATGTATATGACTCTACTGTCCGTGGCATAAATTGTCTTGAGGAAATGTGGGGCTTGACAAGTGTTTTTCCAAGCTGTTCCAAAAACATTCTTCTATTTGTAAGTTTCTTATTGTTCCAGTTGGCGTTTATGGAAGTACATAGGAAAAAAGCCATTGTACCCACTGATATTATAAAATATTATCAGTGGTCAACGGTTTGTTTTCCGTTTGCAAGTGTGCGTGTTCACAAGTTGATCTAAGGTATCCCCACTGCGCCTTTTTGTTGCATTACAGTCCAAAATTATGTTTGGTTTCTTATCTGGCCTATCACATACTTGTTTGTCTTTATGTAAGGTGCTTAAAAGAATGACATTTTTATTTTTCTTTGGAACATAATTCACTACCATTGTGTTCTCAGTGAAATAAAAAGATGAACTATGCACCTGCTTATTTGTGACTTGCCGAGGTTGTTCCGGTTTATTTTTTCTCATCGTACCAAGTAGGGTTATGTTTCGCTTGAGCAAGTTGTGCCAAATTATACAAGGTGAAAAAGTTGTCGCATGTAAGATTGTGATGAAAAAATTGTTTACTGATAACAGCGCTGCTCTAAAAAAGTAGGGAGCTGCCAGAGTAGGTCTGGGTGGGACGAATTCCAAACTTCCTAATAGAAATAAATAGAAACATAGTAATGATGCACAGCGCTATGAATCACAATGACAATGTAAAAAGTGAAATGCTCAATAGAGAGATATATAATGAAAACAATAGTAGGCTCATTAAAAATAACCAGAAAGGTTTATTATGGACTCCATAGCAAAAAAAGGGATGTATGCCAAATGGTGGGTGTAAAAGGAAAAATGAAATAAAATAGAGTAGGAAACCAAACAATAAATGAATAAATGAAGGTGGAAAAATGAAAGAGAAAAAAATAAAAAATGAATAATCCAAAATGGAAAATGACAAAAAAAGAAAGAAACTAGATAAAAAATAACTCTAAATAAATCCAAGGGGAAAAAAGGAAAAAAGAAAAAAAAAAAAACATATCCAACATACACTAAAGTAGGCAAAAAAACAGTGGATAAAAATCACAGTTCCAGCAATGTAATGCAATAAAAAAGCAGTGGATAAAAGTCACAATTCCAACAATGTAATGTAATATAGCGATGAAAGTACCTTTATAAATCTCGTGGGTATACCCAACACAACAGGGTCCATGAAGATCTCCCAGGCTGTGAACGAGGGCTTTCTCCTTCCGGAGACGGTGCACCGCCGACTGTCGCTGGTTCCAAAGAGTTCCTCTTCACTTCCTGTATCTTGGAACGCACGCCTGCGTTCCAAGTGCCACACTTCCGGTATCGCACAGCCGAAAAGTGCAGCAGCGCTGTAAGCAGGTTAAAATGAAGATAAAGGTGTACTATGTTCTTTACTTTGGTGGCAATATAAGTATAAATAAAGGTCAAACGCGTTTCACCCCTCCATCGGGGGCTTCATCAGTGAAAAAAGAGTAGGTGTGAATCCATTTCAAAAAGGGGGGGCGGTGTTTATATACACGTCATCTGCTTCAGACTTCCCCCTGGTGAAGCTTTGATTGGTGGAAATAAATAATTCTTAAAAAGAGACTGGGTCCAAATGAGCAAAAACTTTTAATCCCTTATCAGACATATAGGGGCATATTCAATTGACGGCGGGATCGCCGAAAATCCCGCGCCCAAATTTTTTTTTACCGTTAATACGGTAATATCTCGCTGGATTTCAGCTTGCAGCTCCCCGAGCTGCGAGCTGAAATCCAGCAAGTAAATTACCGTATTAACGGGATTTTCGGTGATCCACCCGTCAATTAAATATGCCCCCTAGAGTATAAATATAAAATGTCAAACGGGAAAAAATGTAAAATATTGAAAAAATATGTATGTGTAAAAAACAAATATATAGAATGCATAAATGGTCCATATAAAGTGAAAAGGAAAAAATATATAAATAAAAGATATATAGTGTAAAAATAAAATAAAAATGAGAATGAAGGGGCGTGGCTTTGACGCCAAAGTGAGAGGACACGTTTCTCCCAATAACGGCCCAAATTTACCCCCAAGACCCGTTTTTTGTCTCCCCTGAGAGCCTCTAGAAAACCCTCCTCGACCGGAGGTAACACCCTCACCTGCTCCGGCCCTGTCAGCTGCCGTGTGGCAATCCCCGCTGTCTTCATTGGACCCTGCCGCCCGGGCGGGCTCCCCCTTCGGAGGCTCTCTCCTGCAGCCCAGGGGGTGCTGCCCCCCCCCTCCCCAGCGTCTGCTCCGCCGCTCTGCCGGCGCGTCGTCCTGCCAACCCGGAGAACTCCCGCCTGTACGGCGCTGCCCCGCGGATTCAGCCCGGCTCCGGCGACGCTGTCGGTCTGGAGTGCTGCTCCTGAGGGCTTCCCGGCTCACGTCCTGTGTAGCGCCTGGCGACGAATCCCCTCTCGGGGTCCTGGCCACGCTGATCCGGAAGTCGTGGCCACCATTGTCCCCTTCACTTCCGGAACTCAACAGGAAGAGGTGCCTGCTGGGAAGGAGGAGGAACCCAGAAAGGAGTGAGAAGCGACGGACGCACTCCCCCTTGTGGTGACCCGTTTACCTGCTCCAACAGCCTGTCGTTTTTTCTGTGCTTCAAGCCCACTGGCCTCCCCTGATCTAGGGGCCCGCTTGCCCTATGCTGTATCCGGGGTGAGTGCCTGGTGTTTTTGACCCCCCCGCTGTTTAGTCTCCCTACACGCTTTCTGAACTGCTGTAGTAGGAGTCCCCCAAACACTGGTGGTCACAGCCGTACCCACCTTTTGTTGGGTTTCTAAGTCAGGTGTGGGACACCATAAAGGAGTCTTTGATCCCTCTCAACCGCTGTATACTGCAAGTCACCACATAGAAGCCCAACGCACTCCAGCCCCACAGTAAAATTTGTTGGTAGGCTCTCCTGGAGCCATATCAGAGTCACCAGACCATCCAGAGAGAAAACTAACAGCGGGACACTAGGGTAGATACTACCCCTCTACTTATTTGTCCCACAACTTATTATGTCCACTTAACCCACATGGGGTTGTTCCCCGCCCGTCTGCCTCATATTCAACATTAGCAAACGGTTTCCCAGAGATTCTGCACTTAACATGAATAAATCTACGGGTAAAGGCCGCAAAGGCGCACCAGTTGAGATAACTCAGCACTTCTCCCGTCAAGACAAAGCACATACTTCATCTTCTCCTAACTCACCCTCGGAGTCCCAGAGCGACCGAGACCCTCCTACCACTGCTTCTCCCTCAACCAAGGCGGACTTTGCTGAATTACGAAATTTAATCGTGGAGCGCACTAACGCCTTTTCCGTTGATCTTCAGAAGGCTATAGGCGATCTCAAAACAGAAATGGTTGCAATCTCCAAAAGAACCTCGGTTCTGGAAAACAAGATGGAGTCGTCACTTACATTCCAAAATGTAGCCTCAAAAGATATAGACTTCCTGCTAAAGGATAACGATTTCATGAGGGACAAGCTGGAAGATGTCGAGAACAGGGAACGTCGCAATAATCTCAGATTACGCAACATCCCCGAATCAGTGGAACCTACGGATCTGGAGGACTATGCGAGTAGGTTCTTCTCTTCTCTGGACTCTGCCTTATCCAATCACCCAATGCAGATCGAACGGGTTCATAGGGCCTTGAGACCACGCTCGAAAGATTCCGAACCCCCTCGTGATGTGATATTGAGACTACTATCCTTTAAGACCAAGGAACTTATTACCAAAGCGGTTCGGAATTCTTCTTATACTCTTTACGAAGGGTCCCATATCCAAGTTTTTCAAGATCTCGCCCCTTCAACAATAGCCAAGAGACGCGACCTCAGGGAGGTTACCAGCATCCTTAGAGAAAACGGATACAAATACCGCTGGGGTTTCCCTTTTCGTTTGATTATTGAAGTTGAGGGCCGTCAAGAGTCAATCCGAACACCGAACGAAGGAAAGGACTTACTCTGCAGACTCCATCTCTTCCGTCTTGACAGGATCGTGGGTGGCGATGCCCAGAGCTCCTCGCAACAACCTCCTTGATTTGTAAATCTATGTCTCTGTTAGAGGAGACGTGAAGTAATACTGTGCCTTTACTTGCTCTGTTTGTATTTACTTTTTTATTCTTCTAACAAATGTTAATATTTTCATGTTGCTCTCATAATTACCTTAGATATTGTTGTCTCTGGTTACAAGTTTAGCTTCGGTTTAACCTTATTATGTTATTTATGTACGGGCGGGGGACGTATCCTGTCCTCCTAGCCACGCACCCGCATACCTTGGGATTTTCTTAGCAGTTTATCTGATAGTTTATATTTTACACGCACTCCCGTCCTCTGTGCCTTGGTTCTGATAATTGAATAGGCAAACTTTGCCTTGTTTTTCAAGTTAATATAGCTTTTTAGGCACTGTCCTAGTAGGTCTCTCCTCTGCTATTGAGGTCTGAACCTACACCCTTGCCTCTCTTCTTTCACAACTCCTCCTTCCTTCTCTCTTCCTTCCCTTCCCACTCCCTGCTCCTCTCCCCCCAACCCCTCCAACCTGGTACTCAAGTTAGAGGGATAACATTTTTATTCTTTGTGTTTCTCCCAAGAATACCGATCATGACTCTTACAATACTCCCCTTAATGTTAAAGGGTTAAACACACCTCAAAAGTGCTCTATGATATTCCACACATTACGAAAACTTAATGGTGATATAATTTTTTAGCAGGAGACTCATTTCAAAGCGGGTGGCCATCCTTCCCTGTCCTCAAGAGGATATCCTGATGCCTACTATTCCTCTCATTCAACAAAGAGGAATGGTGTTGCCATTCTTCTCCGCAGTTCAGTTCCGTTTGTCGTGTCAGCAGTTAAGGACGACCCTGAAGGCCGGTTTCTCTTCCTGTCCAGAAAAATTGGTCATCTAGATACAACCTTTGCCAACGTTTACGCGCCAAATACAGGTCAGAAAGCTTTTTTCACACACTTTTTCTCGGAACTACACCATTTCCGTAAGGGTCTGCTTTTACTCGGGGGTGACTTTAACACTGTTATGTCCCCCCTCCTAGACAAATCCGCCTCTAGGCACACCTCCCCCACATCTTCACATACTAAACATCTGCAAAAACAAGTGACTGAGGCCGGCTTATTTGATATCTGGCGAGCATTATATCCCTCTTCAAGGGACTACACATTCTACTCCTTTCCCCACCAAACATACTCCCGGATTGACATGTTTATGGGCTGCTGAAACATCTTCCAACATATAACTAGGGCTGATATAGTTCCCAATACGTGGTCCGACAACTCTATATTATCGTTAACGGTTGACCTTTTTCAGAACCCTCCGGGCAGAACCTCCTGGAAATTGAACGAGACTCTTCTTAAACTCCCCGGGTTTAAAGATTTCATATCTGATTCTATCACGAAATACTTTGAGATCAACTCAGACCCAGAGATTCAGATCTCCACTGTATGGAAAGCCCATAAGGCAGTCATTCGGGGGGATATCATTCAGTTTGCCTCCCGCAGGAAAAAAGAACGTAACGCAGCGCTTGATAAACTTACTCTTCAACTTAAAAACTTAGAAACAACACATAAGGAGTCTAACTCCCATTCAGTTTTCATAAGAAATCCAAAAGACTAGGGGCGAAATTCAGTCAATTCTCGCAGAGAGAACAGAACGCCAGCTTAGATGGCTTAATCAAACATTCTTTGAAAAAGGCAACAAGGCCGATTCGCTTTTGGCCAGGAGACTGAGAGCCAAACGGGGTTCCCAAACAATCAATTCTATCAGAAACAAAAAAGGGGACCTATCTTACGATCCTAGGACCATAAATGAAACATTCCACAAATATTATGAAAATCTGTACAACCTTCATAAGGACCAAACTTCATTTAAAGCTCCCCCTCAAACTATCAATACCTACTTAGATAATTGTTCCCTTCCTTCCCTATCCTCCCGCCAGGCTCTTACTCTTAACGAGGCTATCTCCAACGAAGAAGTAATCTCTGCACTAAAGTCACAGAAGAACTCCAAAGCCCCCGGCCCTGATGGCTTTATGATGCTTTATTACAAAACATTCTCCAAAGAACTAGTCCCGCATTTGACGCATCTGTTTAATTCCATTATGACGGGGGGTAAATTCCATACGGAATCCACACGTTCCACTATAGTGGTGATTCCTAAACCTAATAAGGACCCGATCTGTTGCCCCAGCTACCGCCCCATTTCACTAATCAACTCTGACATTAAAATTTTTGCCAAAATTCTGGCAAACCGTTTAAATGCCTATTTACCAACATTGGTCTTTCCAGACCAAGTAGGTTTTGTCCCCACCAGGCAGGCTCTAGATAACACTAGGCATACTATAGACATCATCGCCCATATTAACCAGAATAAGATCCCGTCAGTGGTTTTGGCATTAGACGCCGAAAAGGCCTCTGACAGACTCTCGTGGCCTTTCGTGTTCAGCACGTTAAGTCATTTCGGTTTAAACGGGGCCTTTCTTTCGGCCATCCAGGCCCTATATCACCGCCCCACCTCATCGGTATTGACCAATGGACTTCTATCCCAGGCTTTTTCACTAGGTAATGGCACTAGACATGGGTGTCCCTTGTCCCCCCCTCTTATACGCTTTATGTATAGAACCTTTAGCTGCCGCCATTAGAAGAAACCTGGACATATCAGGGATTCAAATTGGTCCCCGTCACTTCAAAATCTCCCTATTCGCTGATGAAGTACTACTAACACTCGCAAAACCCCCTCATTTCACTCCCAAATCTTCTTAAAGAACTTAAAGAATATGGATCTTTATCAAACTATAAAATAAATAATTCTAAATCGGAAGCCCTCTCACTCCAAGTCCCTATCGTCACTAAAAATATTCTCAAATCTTCGTTCGATTTCCAATGGCGCCCCAAGGCGCTACGATATTTAGGGGTTCAGATCACAAAAGAATACAAATAGCTATTCCACGCCAACTACACCCCCTTATTTGACTCAAAAAGAGACCTGGCCAGATGGGACTCGCTTTTTGTCTCCTGGTTTGGTAGGATTAGTGTGATAAAAATGAACGTTCTGCCCAGAGTCTTATACCTTTTCCAGACCTTACCAATCCCTATCCCAGGTACTTTTCTAACGAATCTGCAATCTTCATGCGGTTCATTTATCTGGCAAGGTTAAAAATCAAGACTCAAAAGGTCCTGCCTAGCTAAACCCACCCAGTCAGAGGGATACAGACTTCCGCTCTTGGAGCGCTATTATCATGTAGTTAACCTTAGTCATGTCATTTCCTGGCAGTCTGCTCCGGGGATCAAGAGATGGGTCGATCTAGAGAACGCACATACTCCAGATCACAATCTGAATTCGCTCCCCTGGCGCCCTAGAGCTCAAAGGCCGGCCTCAGTGTACTCGCACCCCTCCATACAGTTCACACGCAACCTATGGGACAAGCTCCATAGAAAGTGGGAGCTCACCTCATTTCCTTCTCCTCTTACTCCACTGTGGTATCACCCAGATTTTCCGGCAGGAAATATGCGGTCATTCTCGTGTCCCTGGCAGGAGGCTGGTATCACTCAGTTTACTCACATTATGGGAGATTTTGCTCCCCACACTTTCCCGGATCCAAGAGAAAAAAAGGGCCTTCCTTTGGCCTTACATTTTGCGTACACTCAAATCCGAAGCTTTATTCAATCTCTCTGTAGATCCTCCAAGCTACGTAGCCTCACTCCTTTTGAGATGAGCTGTGTGTATAGGCCAGGAGATTCAGGTCTAATATCTCTGATATACCATAATTTCCTGGTACCAAAAACTGACACTGCGGAATCGTTTGAGGTGGCATGGCTTCGGAATACTGGTAGAGCTCTGGATCAGAAGGGATGGTCCCGGCTACGGGTGAGAATCTCCAAAATCTCCATTAATACCTCAATACGAGAAAACACATTTAAAGTATATACAAGATGGTATCTAGTGCCCTCAAAGCTCCACATAATATGTCCAGGCACTTCTGACTCATGCTGGAGAGGGTGTGGGGAGGTGGGCTCATTCTACCACATCTGGTGGACATGCCCTAGAGTTTCAAACTTGTGGTCCCAGGTGGCCGACCTAATGACAAGAATCCTAGAGGTTGAGGTTTCACCTGACCCAATGGTTATGCTGTTATGCTCCCGGGTCGAAGACCTAACTAAACAGGCAGATAGACTTGTTCAACACATTTGTGCCGCTACTCGCCTACAGATAGCGAAGGAATGGAAGTCCCTCCATCCACTCAGCCTCCAAAGTGTAGTCTCTCGTGTGTGGTACATGGCCTCTATGGAATATATCACCAGCCTTCTCCACGACAAAATTATAAATTTCAAAAAGGTATGGAATTTCTGGTATTTTTTTCATCAGGAAAATATGCCCGCTACTTGAAAGGTTGTTTCTTCAGAAGCTCTTATCAGGTCCTTCCCCCCCCCACACCCCTCCCCCCTCCTTCCCCCTCTTTTTCTCCTCTATTTTTCTCTTTTAAAAAAATAAAAAATAAAAGCATCATCGATTTAGAGTTCCAAAACAGCTGAATTTTCCATAATCTTTGATTGGGTCAGCCTATTTCCTCTCTATAGGTTAACTTACCAGCGTTCCTTTTATGTTTAGGAATTTGAGTAACCAATATGTCATTTGCCTGACTTTCTTCCCGTTTCTCATTTGTCATGTTCTGGCCCTCATGTTCAATTGTTTTTTCTTCTCTGTTATTATCTGCTATATGGAACTTCTGGGTTTTTTTTTGCATATATAAAGAGTTTAAAAAAAAAAGAGAATGAAAAACAAAAAAAAAAATATAATAAAAATCAAAAAAAATAATAAAAAAAAAAAATATAAATAAAAATGAAAAAATATAAATAATATTAAAAATGAAAATAAAAATACTGAAAAAATGGAATGGAATATTCCTGATGTAATATGCTTTAATGAACCAAATACAAAGGTAAAGCAACTCTGAAACCATATAAGGAGTGCAAAAGTAAATGGGTCTGGTCTGTAATTTGTCATTTTCCACATAGATTTCCAGATCTAGAAATTCTATCCTCGTTTGACTAATATGTTCAATAAATTTAATATTATGACGGTTGTTGTTAATCTAGGTGACAAATTCATACAATTCTGAAATAGGACCATCCCAGATGCATATGATATCATCAATATACCTTCGCCACTCGAGTAGCTGGTCCTTATATGGGTTGTTATTCCCAATATGAGTGTTCTCCCAGTACGCCAAGAACAAATTTGCGTAACTGGGAGCAAATTTGCTACCCATAGCGGTCCCTCTAATTTGCTTGTAGAAATTATCCTGAAACCAGAAATAATTGTGCTCCAATGTGAAGGTGATGGCTTGAAGAATGAATTTGATTTGTTCAAGAGGAATGGTATTTTCTTCTAACAGTAAATTTCTAGTGTGTTCGCATCCACAAGAGTGAGCAATGATGGTATACAAGGACGTGACGTCACAGGTCATAAGTATATATCCGCTTTTCCAAGGGATGTTATGAATCATTTCAAGGACCTGTGTCTTAGATAGCTGCGTTGCTTGATGGCTACAAGTTGTAGATCTTGATCAATATATTCAGAGATTTTAGACGTAATTGAACCAATGTCGAATACAATGGGTCTTCCAGGTGGTGTAGTAAAGCTTTTGTGTATTTTCGGGAGAGTGTAAATTACAGGGATTCTAGGATGTTGATTGTACAGATACACATATTCAGATTTATTCAAAATCCCTTTAGCAAAAGCATTTTTTAGTAATTTCTCCAGCTCCATATTATATATAGAGGTAGGGTCACTCTCCAATGGTGCATAAGTGGTTCTATCATTAATCTGCCCTTGTAATTCCTTTAGATATTCTTCTTTGTCAAGGATGGTAACCCCTCCTCCCTTGTCCGTTGGTTTAATGACACATGTACAGTCATTTTTTAGTTAGTTAACAGCCAAACGTTCCTTTTAGGACAAGTTGGGTTTCCTTCCAATCCTTGTATTACTGTTAGGCATATTCCTAAGGTCTTCCTCCACCAATTTTTGAAAAGTCTCAACATAGGGTCCTTTGATATAACTAGGATAGAAGGTAGACCTAATTTTCAGATCAGTGTGGATATATTCAGAACCTCTTACATCCTCTAGTCCTTGAATTCTCTATGTTGAGACTTTTCAAAAATTGGTGGAGGAAGACCTTAGGAATATGCCTGAATGGATGAAAAGCTGTCTACCATACTTTCTGAATAACCAAAGATGGTTTACAGAAAAGCAGCCAATCTTAAAGATATTTTAACTAATAGCTATGTCCCATTGACCAACCTTGATTCCAAGGAAACATGGCTAAAGGAACAAGGAAACGGATTTTTTTACTGTAATCGATGCAAGGCATGTAAGGAGACTAGAATGAACACTACTAAACCTACGCTGACTTTTGCTTCAAATGTAAACGGAAGTAACCATGAAATAAGAGAACGTATTACCTGTGACACGGTGGGCATCATCTATTTATTAGAGTGCCCATGTGGCCTACAATATGTGGGCAGGACTGTAAGAAGTTTGAAAGTCAGAATTCTTGAACATCTACGTAATATTAGGAATGAACTAGAATCACAGTGTATCTGCTCACTTTTCAAAAGCACATAATCATGATCCTACTTTACTAAAGTTCGTTGTAATTAAAAAAATTGAAAAAGTCTTGGAGAAGGGGTGATTTTATAGCATCTATATCTAAGGAGGAAGCCAAATGGATTTTCAATCTTGAAACATTAACCCCTAGGGGTCTTAACATTGATTTCGACCTAGGCTATAGTACACTTACAATCCCCCCCTTTTTTTTTCTTGGCGCCCGACCCATTTACTTTTGCACTCCTTATATGGTTTCAGAGTTGCTTTACCTTTGTATTTGGTTCATTAAAGCATATTACATCAGGAATATTCCATTCCATTTTTTCAGTATTTTTATTTTCATTTTTAATATTTTTTATTTCTATTTTCATTTTTATTATTATTTATATTTTTTAATTTCTATTTTTTTTTTATTTTTTTTTATTATATTTTTTCTTTTTCATTCTCATTTTTATTTTATTTTTACACTATAAATCTTTTATTTATATATTTTTTTTCTTTTCACTTTATATGGACCATTTGTGCATTCTATATATTTGTTTTTTACACATACATATTTTTATAAACATTTTTTCAATATTTTAAATTTTTTTCCCGTTTGATATTTTATATTTATACTCTATATGTCTCATAAGGGATTAAAAGTTTTTGCTCATTTGGACCCAGTCTCTTTTTAAGAATTATTGCCACCAATCAAAGCTTCACTAGGGGGAAGTCTGAAGCAGATGATGTGTATATAAACACCGCCCCCCCTTTTTGAAATGGATTCACACCTACTCTTTTTTCCCTGAGGAAGCCCCTGATGGAGGAGTGAAACGCGTTGGCCTTTATTTATACTTATATTGCCACCCAAGTAAAGAACATAGTACACCTTTATCTTCATTTTATCCTGCTTACAGCGCTGCTGCACTTTCCGGCTGTACGATACCGGAAGTGAAGATGAACTCTTTGGAACCAGCGACAGTCGGCGGTGCACCATCTCCGGAAGGAAAAAGCCCTCGTTCACAGCCTGGGAGATCTTCATGGACCCTGTTGTGTTGGGTATACCCACGAGATTTATAAAGGTACTTTCATCGCTATATTACATTACATTGTTGGAATTGTGACTTTTACCCACTGTTTTTTTGCCTACTTTAGTGTATGTTGGATATATTTTTTATTTTTTATTTTTTTCCCCTTGGATTTATTTAGTTATTTTTCATCTAGTTTCTTTCTTTTTTATCATTTTCCATTTTGGATTATTCATTTTTTATCTTTCATTTTTCCACCATCGTTTATTCATTTATTGTTTGGTTTCCTACTCTATTTTATTTCATTTTTCCTTTTACACCCACCATTTGGCATACATCCCATTTTTGCTATGGAGTCCATAATAAACCTTTCTGGTTATTTTTAATGAGCCTACTGTTGTTTTCATTATATATCTCTCTATTGAGCATTTCACTTTTTACATTGTCATTGTGATTCATAGCGCCATGGGTCATTACTATGTTGCATGTAAGATTGTGCCCACTCAGTTCACATGTGAGGTCTGCCACAACTCTCATCACTTGTTTTTTTTTCTGGTTTCGCTCCTGGCTTTTTTCCAGTATATACTTGCGATTTCAGAACATATGGTGTTTTAGTATCACACAAAGGCCAGATTTTTACACCATATTTCACTGGCTTGGAGGGAATGTACTGCTTGAAAGGGCAGCACCCTCGAAATCCAACTAAATGTTCATATACGGTCACATTTTCAAACGGGTTAAATAATTTTGGAAGAACTGCCACCCATTTTTCTAATATTTCTCTTACGGCAGCAAGTTTGTCTGTGTGCCGTCTTGCATTACGGATAAATTTGTCTTCAAAATGAATCACTCGCGAAATTATACAGAACATGTCAAATGACATGGTTGCTTGGAAAATATTGCAACCAGTTTCACTATCCCACAAGCTTTTTGTTGCTTCACCGTGAGATTTATACACTTGAGCAAATAATAATAGTCCAACATAAGCTTGAAACATAACATCGTTCAAGTTTTGCCACTTTTCGCCATAAACACAGTGTCCTTCAATATTTGTGGATTTTATGATCTAATTTTCGATGGAACTAAATATAACATTGAATGCACTTTCCATGTCATGGATTCTTGCTGTAGCATATCTTGCTACACCAGGAATTTTTGAGATAACATTGCATTTAGAGAGCCTACAAGCAGGATGACGAAGAGGATCAAGTTCCCATTTTATTTGTTCATTCTTTGAAAGAACATATGGAGTTGTAGCAACAGGTTCATTTACAATGTCATTCCCATTGTCGGAATCATAAGCTTCACTTGCATCACTTGAAATAATTTTCTTCCTCAGATACAGCTTCGCTATCAGAAGATTCCCCAAACGCTAGAAGCTCAGCAACAGTCAAAGGTTTTCGTTTGGCCATAATGATATTGATCGTACACTGATCAATCTTCAACTAAATATGAGTCATTACAATCCGTGTATTTATAGCCAAATGAGAGAACCAAAAGAAGACTTGCAAACACTTGAAGTTCAGCATGAATATCTGACTCAACATGCGGACTTGCTGAGACTTTGTAAATAAATGTGTGAAAAGATGACAATCATCATTATCTATTTATTTATTTAGCGCCACTAATTCCGCAGTACACCGAGAACTCATTCACATCAGTCCCTGCCCCATTGGAGCTTACAATCTAAATCCCCTAATAGACACACACACAGACCGAGAGAGACTAAGGGCAATTTGATAGCAGCCAATTAATCTTCCAATATGTAAACCAATGAACTGACACTGTATTCCTAATTTTCTGAATTTCTATTGTTGAAGTAATGTGTTTCGAAACATTTACTGTCACTCACTAGTATAATATTCACATCGGGTCATATTGACCCGAACAGAACAGCAGGGCTAAACTGTCTTTCATACTCCCTGACCAGGTTGGCTTCGTGCTAAGTCGGCAAGCGTCAGACAACACTTGGAGAACAATTCATATCACTGATCATGTTAACAAAACAAGATCGTAATCTTCTGATCGTGTCACTGGATGCCGAAAAGTCTTTTGACCGGCTCCACTGGGGATACGTGCAAATGGTCCAGGCCAGGTTCGGATTCAGTCACAAGATTCTCCAAACCATTTCGGTGTTGTATAATGGTCCGCCAGCGGGTGTGTATAGTAACTGTTTTATATCCAACTGATTTATCAATTCCTATGTTACCAGACAGGGGTGCTCCCTTTCCCCCCTTATTGTCCTTTTAGCCATACAGATTAGCCGAACAGATTAGACAGCGCCCTCAACTACTAGGCATCACACTAGCTAAAACTTCCCACAAACTCTGTCTTTCTGCAGATATTGTTATTCATCGCCAGCCAGGTGGCCTTGTTACCGATTCTCCATGACGTACTACATGCTTATAGTAAGGTTCGTACTATAAATTGAACACCTCCAAGCGGAAGCCCTACCCTACTATATTTCAAATGCACGTCTGAGACGCCTTAAGGGGGACTACCCATATTTCTGGAGGTCATCCTCCCTAACATATCTGGGGATATTGATCACCCCTGATATAGAGTACCTGATTGATGCCAATTATACTCCCTTGTTGCTGCACTTGACCAACTTGACTAGGTTGTGGCAATGTCACAAGGTCTCCTGGCTGGACAAAATTGCTGCTTTAAAGAGGTCTATACTACCCAAAATGATGTACTTGTTTCCATACACTCCCCTTTGTCCTTCCCAAGCTGTGTACAAACTAGTTACATTACCTATTCACCAACTATGTGTGGAAAAGAAAACCACAGAGACCCATCTAAGATGACCCATCCAAAACGGTAAAAATGCCTGGCCCTCCCTGACCTTATCAAATATCAAGAGGCAGCTGTCTTGGCTCAACTGGGCGACTGCACTCTGCCGGACCGCCATAAACAGTGGGTAGGCTTAGAGAGGAACCTCAATCAGGCCTTCCCGTTACCTGACTTGCTTTGGGTGCATAAAATTTGGTGACCCCAGGACTCTGAACTCGAAAAAAGCCCTGATTGTTTGGGACAAAAAACATTGAAGATAAAAGATTATGTAATTCTACCTACATCTAATCTGTGCCTGCACACCCCGGCTAGGCTGATCCCCAATTTCAATCTCTCTTTATGGAATGCCATTTAAAGCCCTTACTCTAACCTTACAATTTTTTCCTTTACTCAGTTGCACAACCAATTTCAAATTCCAAAGAACAATTTTTACAAATTATTTGCAGATCTGCCATTGGCTCATCTCTCTACACATGCACAACATCTCCCTACAACAGCCCCCCCCCCTACTTACTAAACTAACGTCTGGAGCGAACAGGGCTGCCATCTCCTTTTGGTACATGTTCCTTACTGCCGAGGGCGAGCCCTCAAAATTGGGGAGGTATTTGACTCGAACCAATGGGATTGCATCTTTCTAACCGCCCATCGAATGTCACAATGCTTAAACCTCATGGGGATGATGTATAGGCTGCTCCATAGGCTATATATGACCCCGGCTAAACTCCATAAGATTTTGCCTGCACGTAACTGTGGGGCAACGGGAGAAATACTGCACATATTTTGGGGATGCCCCACTGTACGCTTCTTGTGGTCCACAGTGTTTACTTTAATATCGACAGACACCACAAAATCACATCCCCATCGCCCTGGATATAGCTCTCCTCCTCCTCCTCTTCCCTCTCCCCCCTGGGTTTCCTCTGGAGATCGCTACTTAATTGGCTACATTCCAATTGCAACTCGGGCAGTGATAGCTCAGACCTGGTGGTCCCCTTCCCTCCCCCCTGTAGCCAATGTCATTTCTAAAGGTCCAATTGATTTTTGAAATGAAAACGCTAAGGATCGGCTTCTTCTCCACACATGAACTGGTTCGCCTGGCTGACATATAATTCCAAGAACCCGACCCCCATTGATTCTTTGGGCTCATCCCAGGGATCCACGGGGTAGTACAAATGGAAAGAAGCTCTTCTGTTTGTTACTTTGTCATTGTCTGTATAATCTGTACTGATGTGCATGTACCACCCTACCCCCCCATCCCACATCCATCCCTTTCCCCCATTGCAATTTTTTTTTTTGCTTTCTGTACCACTTAATTGAAAAATGTTAATAAAAACTATTGTTGAGAAAAACATGTCACTAGGCAAATAAGGAGGCAGTCAGGCCTGGCTGTATGCAAACTGCAGGAAACTGTTGGAAAACATTACGGACACTCTACCAGTATTTATTGTGTCTTACAAACAGCTAGACAGGGGCTTCAACTAGGAAAATGAGCCTTAGTGTCACGGTGCTGGCAGCTCCCAGAAAATAATCACTTGGCTAGGACAGCGATCAGAGACACACCACGTCCAGACAAGCTGCTTCGTCTATGACTGGTCATGAGGTGCAAGCTGAAGTCACAGAATTGTAGAAGGTAGAAGAAGGTAGAAGAACAGTGATGGACAAAGTCGACATCAAGGTATTCATCATCATCATTTATTTATATAGCGCCACTAATTCCGCAGCGCTGTACAGAGAACTCACTCACATCAGTCCCTGCCCCATTGGAGCCAACAGTCTAAATTCCCTAACATACACACACACAGACAGACAGAGAGAGGCACACACAGACTAGGGTCAATTTGTTAGCAGCCAATTAACCTACCAGTATGTTTTTTGGAGTGTGGGAGGAAACCGGAGCACCCGGAGGAAACCCACGCAAACACGGGGAGAACATACAAACTCCTCACAGATAAGTCCATGGTCGGGAATTGAACTCATGACCCCAGTGCTGTGAGGCAGAAGTGCTAACCACTACGCCACCGTGCTGCCCCATTGATATTGATGATGATAGAATCATGGTGGATGAAGCAGAGGTCAAATGATTGAATGAATTATAATGTGCAGTCAAACAAAACAAGTCTTATTCAAAAGCACAAACAGAAAAATCCAAATCAAAACTTTTCTGCTGCTTTATAAAAGTCTACAACAAACAGGTGAGATAAATTGTTCTGCACTGAAGGGCTGATTGGAGAGTATAGAAGGCTGTGCAGTAGTCCATGTGAGGTGACTAGATTTAATACTGTTCTTTAGCAGAGTGCTGTTTACATGAATTGAGTGAACGTGTTTGAAGTGAACATTGTGAAACATTGTGAAAGGTCATCTCGAGCTAGTCTTATGAATACCTACAATTAGAGGCTACTTATAAGTAAATCTCTAAAGTCCAGAAAAAGTGGTTTATCATTTAAAAAGGGTATGAAGAATCATACTAAATTTTGAATTTTCTTCAGTTAGCTCAGGAGGATTAAATTATCTAACTTTGTCTCAGGCACCAAAACCTGTATAAAATTGATTGATTATAAATTACTGGGCACCTAAAACAGCTTCCTTCACAACTTATTTTGACTCCCCTCACAAAAAATAAATAAATAACATTTTAGAGCTGTATTATTTAACATAGTACACGTTACCGTTACTGTTTTTTGATTTTCATTAATTCTGTATAACTGTCGTAGATTTATTACATTCATTATCAAATTAAAGAAAACATTAAGAATTGCATTATAAATCCATTCAAAGTCCAGCACAGCTGATTGTAGCGTTATTAATTGTTTTACCGATTACAAGAACTCAGACAAGGTTGACACCTACAAAAAGAATCAGATTAGTTGAATAAACGAATAGAATAAAAATAGACTTACCTGAAAACCGAAGCTCCAGATGTCCGATGACAGCGGCATGCTGACAGGCAGT